>NW_018127902.1:2442090-2467552 GCF_001952655.1 Monopterus albus
AAAGTACTCACATTTCTAATGAGGAGCTACCATAGGTTTTCAAATCTGAGACCCCCGCAGAAGAGTATCGACTATTTTTGTGCAGGCATCAACTGTGCAGTTGATAACTGGTGGGAGCTTTCACTGTAGGCTGTGGGTGGGAGCTGTGGTGTCGACTGGCAACCCACTAACTCAATACAATGAATGAATTTTAGTTGCGTTTCTCAAAGCACTGAAACAAACATCTGTAAACTTTAGTGTGTATTTCCAAACCAAGTTCCCTGTTATTTGGGAAGATCTACAGAGAGAGACCAATTGATCCTGTTGAGCCCACAACTGTTTTGGTTCACTCACCATTCTCACAGCTTCTTTTTAATTCAGAGGCAGCTGTTTTTTGTGGAAAAGATCCAGAAACTCACTGGTTCACTCTCACAGCTTCTTTTTAATTCAGAGGCAGCTGTTTTTAGTGAAAAAGCTCCAGAAACTCACAGCACATTACCTACTCAGCACCAGCAATAGACAAAAGAGACAAACTGTCTGATCAACACAGCGGAGCATTTAGCAGCTACAGACAAATATTTCTCTCATTACTGTTACGGCAAGCTGCACACCAAAAGAGCGACTGGACTCAGTAATAGGCAGGACTCCGACTCAGGTCAGAGGAAGATATTTATTTGACAGAGTATGGAAAGGAAAGGAGGTGGCGAGGATCTGACGCGGAAGCTGCCGGCGTTGGTCTTGGGCGTTTGGGGCCGCTGAAATGACTGGACCACTGGAGGAGTCGCCCGGGGTCGGAGGAGAGGTTTTGGCACTGCGTATAGAGCAGAGAAGGAGATTAGGAGAGGGGACAACAGGCAGATGAGGGTGTGATGAAGCAGAGCACAACACAGGTGACCTGTGTTATAGGGGACAGACCACAAACAGTCAATATAGCCCATAAACAGAGGGAAGAGACAGTGAATGTTGGATATTATTTACCCAGTATGTTTGTTAACAAGTTCATATCAGCATAAAAGATGTCCCAAACAGATCCCATGCCTACTTTGTTTGTTAAAATATAAAATAAAAGAAATCTACATAAAAGTGAATTTAGAAGTTCATTGTTAATTATACATCCTGTTTTTACTGCCTTAGCAATAAACCACCATCAAAATGCTGAGAGCATTTGTTGACATTTTAAACTGTAGACTTAAACATCAGTGCAGTATAATCACCTTTATTTGGCCAAGTATGTTACACACACACACAATGAACGTGCTTTGGCTTTATTGACGTGGCCACATTTAACTGAGACGGCCACAGGAAAAAGAAGGCCAAGAAAGAGTTGTGAAGAGAAGGAAGAAAAGAACCAAGACAGTTGGATTTCGATCATAAAGTTTTATCAGCACAGCTTTCAGCAGACAGAGAGAGTTGACAGAGAAGAGGGATTTACAAATGGTCGCTGATTTGAAATTCTGTCTCCTTGACTGATATGTTGTGAATTTATTATACATAGAAGTAGGATAAGGATTCAAACCATTACCCTTTGTGCTTGTAGCTAAATCAGAACGTGTCATACTCCCAGTATGACTGTAACAGCAGCTGGCTAAGCTCAGGATGTCACTGTGTTGCTGTTTTCAGTTATAACAATCAGACAGTTACATCCAGCCACGTTTATACACAAGCCACTGATCAATCTGCTGCGATTGTTGAGACTACTTCTGACCATGAGTTACATTATTTTGATACCCATCGGCTGAATGTGTTGTAGTCTCCAGTAACTTGATCACTTTTTCCTGTCACCCTGGTTTGGCACCTGCTGTTATCATTTAGTCAGACGTCACTCTCATCAGATGTAGCTACATGCAAAAGTGTGTTTTATTCCATTTTAGACATGTTTTTGAATAGCATGTGTCACACATATGATAGAAAATCTTGAGCGGCTAACCATGAAAAACAGCTTCACAAAACTTTTCTGTGGATGTGCAGGACCCGCTTTTATTTCTCTGCTGATATCCACAGCCTGTTCTGGCTGTAAATGTGTTGTGACCACCTGCTGTGTAGTGGAAGTTGCTACACAACTGTGATATTGTACAGCAGACATGAAGCAGGGCACTTAGCTTGGTGAGTTACATAGTTTTAATGCCAGCTGAACTTGTCCACTAACTGGGTCAATTTTACTCGTTACCATGGCTCTGCGGCCGTGGTTTGGCGTTCACAATTGGCTGGGTGGAGCTGAGTGAACAGGAAGATGGAGGGCTGGTTGAAGCAGAGGCGATTGGTTCTAGACACTAGACTAGAGTGTCATGCCAACTTGAAGTACTTCATTTTAATCAATTTAGCTAAATTTTCACCCAACAAAATGAACATTGTCACAAATAATTAATAAATAAACAATATTAACAAGATTAACGAAGGAAACAAACAGTTTGCATTTATTTGTATTTTAGTCGGCTGATGGCGTGTTGGAGACTGCAGGTGGGACGTTTGCGTGAATCCTGAGTCTGCACATGGAGGCTGTGGCTGAGACTGGTTAGCCTAAAAAGTCAGGCAAATCATGAGGGTGCAGCTGGAGGACAAAAACCAATATTCATATCTTGCAGTGCACTTTAGCTGCGGTTTGTTTGTTTAAATCCTTTATGTCTTTTAATGCTACCTTGTGTTTCCTTTATACTTTTGTCTTTAAGCATTTTTATGTGTTATGCATTTTGCTTTGCCTTATGAAAGGTTATACACAAATAAACACGACTCTTCCTGCCTTAAAGGGAGGGGCAGAGGCTACAACTTACAGGCAGCAGCTACAGGGGGGATGCTGAGGATTGTTGCCCAGGATTGAAGGCAGGTTCTGGGGCAGGAGGCTTAATGCTAAGAACAACAAAGCTAAGCACAACAAAAATCATCACACTGTAAAAAACAGCAAAACAAGCTAAACAATTAGGTATTCACCCTCCATTCATGTTCTACCCTTTTTTAAAAACTTTAAAGTTGAGGCCAAAGGTTGTAGGCTGTGGATACAGGTGCTGTCAGAGGCTGGAGATGAAGCTAGGAGGAGCAGGACGTGTCCAGGCAGAGGGTGGTTTACATAAAGGTTGTACCTGGATGTTGATACTGAGAAAGCAACAAAAGTGAGGTTGCACACAACAAACATCACAACATACTGTAAATACAATAAAAATATCCATGTTTCCCTGATAATTGTGCTTTAAAAAGCACTTTGATGTCATCGCTAAATGTCATCTTACCAAGTGTCATGTTATGTCACACTTCAGGCAAAGGATGAGGCAAAGGATGAGGCTGGCTGTCACAGGCTGGAGGTGGAATGAGCAGGTGGGGTCTAATGAAGAGGCTGTCAGAAGCTTCAGGCTGTGACTGGAGCTCTACTGGTGCTGAGAGACTGAATGGTTAAAAAGTTAAAAAATTAAAAGGTTAAGACAGTACACATGAATTTTTAATGATACAACTGCTATTAAAAATGTCAAGTGTTTGAAAACCAAAGTCATATTTAATCATATTTAATCAATTCATTCAGATGTTGGGGATGTGTGAAGCTCTGATTGGAAATTGGGGCTGTTGTTGGCTTTCTCACATATGGGGCTGCAGATGGAGGCAGAGGCATAGTAGTCCAAAAGTGAAACAGTGTGTTCTGTGTTGTAAAGATAGACTTGTTACATTGTTGTTAAATATCATCTTACTGGCAGTAGTTCCAGGTAGAAACTGATGCTGACGGTCAGAGGCTGTAGGAGAAGACTGGGGCTGCAGTCTGTTTCACACAGGTTTACAGCTACAGCTGTTTATATGCAATGTTTGATGATGTGTATGATAAGTATATACTGTAAAAGTGTATTCAAGGTTATGTTTGTACTCAGTGAGGTCAGTGCTTAATGTGTTCATTGTGTTTCAAAAACTAAAAGCAAGTATTGACCTTGTTACAGCAGCCTGCAGGTTTTTGCTGAGTCTGACCGATCCTCCTCCTCTACCTGCGGTATTATCCTCCAAGTATACAGACACAAAACACTGCAACAGCACATGCATGTTAGAATAAAGCCCCACTATGGTAAAAGCAACAAGTTGTGCTGAACAAGTATAAGTAAAACTAAAAGTCCTGCATTCAGAATGATATATTGTATATTATATTATTTGATTATAGCCATTCATGCACTTTAATGATACAAGGCAGGGCTTATTATAATTATGTTACATCCTGCTGGATAGCTTAATGGATAATAATGCACAATCATTTTTTGGATGATTATATTTTATATTCATCAAAATATGCAAACTAGTGACCAGATATGATTTAGCACAGGTTTTACAAATGCAAAATGCACAGAGTGGGGCTCAATGGGGGCTCATGCTCATTTTTTCCGAGCCCCTGTAGTGGATCCATCCGGGCCTGGTGTGCCCAACACCAGCATTACAACAAGGAAAGTTCATCTAGCAGCTTCTCAGAGGAAAACAGATCTTCATTCATTCAGTTCCAGGCTATCTGGTTGTTATCCAGCCTTGGTTAAAGAGAAGGATCAAATGGGTGTTTAGACATTTTAAATAACAGTTAGAAGTAATATAATGGTAGAAATGTTAAGCTGCAACTTTTTTATATAACAGCAAGATGACAACACGCGTTGTTTTTGCTGTTGTACTGTGAAAAATTGAGGCAACCTGCAGAACTTTGTGATAAAGCCACAGTAATGCTTTAAACCCAGCATTTAACTTATAACTGTGATTGACAACTGCACTCTTATTACACAGCTTTGTCAATAATTAGCTTTTAGACATAAATTACCTCTGTGTTCATGCAATTTGTCTCTAATCGCTTGCAGCTTCTCCTGACAAGATAATTGATGGTATCCATTCATTCATGACTGTACAGACATTCTGGAGCACACATCCTCAAGACATGTCTCTCTTTATGCTTAATTAATGAGTTCATATTAGACTACCCGACACCCAGTCAGCTGAATGAATGAATGACTTTTTTGTGCGTCTTTATCCAAGCTAAATGAATGCACGCGCCACTTATTGTGACATTACCTCCCATCTTGCTATTGTTGCCAAAAAATGAGAGAAACACAATTTTCTGGATAGTTACTGGATAAAAATGATCACATTTTTCACTGAATAGGTGTGAACTAAGTGTTGACTGACCTTGACCTTGAGTTTTGAAGTTATGTCTTCAGTAATAGTGATGCCACTTTGTATTTGACAAGGCAGACAACAGAAGGATTTGTCACACTTCAGGGTTGGCTTTCATCACAGACATAGAAAAGACAATTTTTACACACACACACACCCTTGTGCTCATCAATTATAGTGTTCGTATATAGACTTGCATTCATTTCCAGGAGACTTACCCTAACCTTAACCAAAGCCGACACTTGCTCTAATCTTACGCCCTGTCATTTTTGTAAAATCTGACAAATTAGTTGTGTGGTCCAGCCTGTGGTACCTGCAAAGCAGTGTGCTCCCAGCATTCCATCCCCACAAGTATATATAAACAAGGCCACACACACCAGCGAATGAGGACAGCTGTCAGGCTTTGTTCACTGGAGAAGACTGGAGCCACGTGTTCACACTCATTAGCTGAACAAGCCCTCACTACAAATGGGAGGGGCACTTACCATAACAGTGCCTACTTTCCCAAACACACTGAGAGGTGTGGGCAGCTTGGAGTGTCCGGGTCTGAGAGCGAACGAAACAGACCTCTTCAGCTGGATGAAATGTTTTTATATTATGAAAGGTCGAGCACTATTGACCATCATCTGAAAAGGATAGATAGATAGATAGATAGAAAGATAGATAGATAGAATGTCGACTATATTGTATTTGTAAAGCAGATGGGAGAGTGTCAAATGCCCTTGTGTATAAAGTCAAAGGTACATGTTAAAGGGTCTCATGATGATTAATATGATTTGCTTGTGACATCAGGACCCACCAGTTCACTTGTTATTGCTCAAGGTCTTAAAGTATGAGTGAACATACAGAGATCCAGCAGAAAATGTTGCACTCAAGAGTAAAATGTGAGAACTTTTAAGCAGAACTGGCAAATACTGGCTAGAAGGGATTATTATAATATATGGTCCCTAAAGGCACGGCTCCAATGAAATGCAACAGCAGCTGGATTTTATTAGTACTGGGAATTAAACACCTTTCTGGTTATGAAGCAGTGGGCTTGTGAGGACAGATGTACCTACTACAACTGACAACACTCATCAAAAAGTCCTCTGCATCTGTTATTATTCATATACAGTTCATTGCTGCTCCTCTTTTGGTTTGTAGAAACTGTGCAATACAATGCTGAGATCTCTGAGCCTGCTCTAACATTATTAATAATGTAGACTTTATGTAAAAGGTATTCAAAAGAGAATGGGAATGATGATGACAATGGACTTTACATAACAAACTACAGTATGTAGATAATGTGACATCTGACATACGGATAACAACGTATTCTACAGCACACCCCTGAAAAAGAGACACACTTAGAAGACATTCAACACCAAGAGAAAATGTGATTCTGACCATGCTGTGAGACATTAGGCTTCTCCTAATTTGAAAAGAATTTCTTGATAATGAAACAAGAGCAGGTAAATCATTTTGTCATGTTCTATTCACTTGTAAATCAAGAACCCTAAAGTGAACCTCTTTGTAAACTAGGTTTACGTCAGCTTCAGTCCAAAATTAATTTCCTTCTGAGAGAAACAACCTGTCACACGGGGGGGCCGTGGCAGAGAAGGTTGTGTTTTGGGAGACTCTTTAGTCAGTGGATGTAATTGAGAGGGGATGTGCAGAGAGCTCATGCTCCCTATTAGTCACTTCCACTCCAGACCATTCTGCTTTACAGAGTTTCATCTTCACAATGTTATTGAGTCCTAAAACACACCTGCTCCCACAGTGCAACAGCTTTGCTCTGTTATAGTAAGTGGTCTGACTTTTCTTAAAGACTGTGAGCTCTGTGGATTCATTATAACACTGAGGCTTAATGTTTAGACAGACAGATAGACAGACAGACAAACAGATAGATAGATAGAATAGGTAGAAATTCTGGTGTTGCAGTAGGAAGACAAGGAATTGTACAAGGATACACATATAAGTGTGTTTTGAGAAAGCACTTCCCCTGACAAGAGCAAAGGCTCTTTCATCTCTAGTTACCATCGATGATCTATGACCAGCCAGGAGATCTTTACCATGAGAGATGATGAGCTCAGAAATATAATCTGGAGCAAGATCTTGTTCAGCCTTGAACATTGTTATGTCGTGTATAGAATTAACTCACAGGGAGAATCACTGCAGTGCCAATCATCATTTATTGAACAATATATTGTAAGGTTAATTCAGAGGGAGAGAAACAGAATCACCTGGAGTTGTGGATCTCTGCAGAGTTTGGGGTCTTTGTCTGTCTTCTCAAGTCCCCCCAAATGCACCCACACGCTCGTCAAGTCTGAGTCTGTCTTATCAGCCTTGCAGCTGATTATATAGCCCTTTCTACTTCTTGAACCTCCTGCATCATGTCAATCTGGACATCTAGCGGGCCCCCTCCCTTCTCACTCCGCGGTTCTGGGAAGCCCCTAGAATTGCCTACAGGACGCTGGAGCCCATGTTTATGAAGAGGATCCTCACAAAAGTTTATCTCTGACCATACTTAGCCCTGTGCTGGTTAGCAGTAAATCAGACTCCAGACAAAATATGTAATCAAACAGCATGTAGCTCATATTTGGTATCAGCTTGTGTGTGTGTGTGAGAGCTGAGTGGTCATTAAGTTCATGTGAGTTGAGTTTATGTAAGTGATCAAAATATTCCCTGTTTACTTAGAATGTAGCTAACACTGGCCTAATAAGTATAAACTATATTAAGTTTGTTTTTACCACTGCAAACACCGCTTAACAGTTCAACACAGATCTTTCTTTGTGAACAGTTATTAAAAATTTAAATGACAAAAAAGACATCTTTTGTTTAAGTGAAGAAATTGAGACTTTACAGTCTTCTTAACTTGAGGATGGAAACCTAGGTCAGAGTCAACCAGTGCTCCTAGACTGATAGCAACAGGTTGGACCATATATGCAGACATGTGTCACAGGGTGTTCAAACTGTACTGAGGCCTTTAACAGGCCTTTACAGTTGATTCTGCTTAAAACTACATCATAAATCTATGAAGATGTGAATCCTCTTACCAAAATCTTACAGTGCTGCAAACATAAGTGCTTGAAGCAACTAAGATGCCTCTTGTTTTCATGTCTTTGACACAGGCTGCTGAGTCATGTTTTATTTATTCCAATGTTAATCTTGGACTCGTTTTGGTTGCAAACTTGTCGAGGCAAAGGCCTAATGGGGAAAATATTATTTCTGGACAGCATCCAGCCAGCACTGTTGTAGTGAAACATTAATGTGCAGACTCTGGAGGATTGTCATGAGGTAGCTTAGCACCTAGAGAAATGTGTAATGCCACCAGGTTTGTTTATGTCACTTTGGGTTTTAATGAGAGAGAAATAATGAATCTCTGGTGGAGCTGGACATCAATAAAAAACAATGTCCCCACCACAAATTGATTATGAATATGAAACCGAAGGTCAAGACGTGTGACCCATATACATTTATGGACATGTAAAGTGAAATAATGCACCTATATGAAGCTGCTGACAGGTGTATGACTTAAAACTACTGCTCATAAGGCTGTAGGACTGTCTGTGTGCATTTCTTTCTGCTGTATTCAATTCCCCCACTTGCTCATGCCATTCCCAGTGGGAACACATGTATGGCAGGAGACTGTTCCACAGATCAGGCGTCCATTTGGACAAGTCTCTCCTTACTCCCCCTTCATCTCCCTCTCTTCAAATGGAGGCATTAGTGCAGCGGAGACGGTGGGTGCTGCTGTGCCGAGGCTTCAGTTGCCTTGCAGCACATGTGAATTCTCAGCAGTCAGAAGCTGAAGAGGTAAGGTGCACACAGAGGGAGAAGTCAAGCTTACTTTATGGAAGCTGGACAGAACAAACAAGGCTAGCAAGCTGACAATTAAAAGTGCAGCTGTAGAAAGACAATAAAATGGGATTCTGATCAAAGAAAAGAAGGATAAAGAGTTTGGAAATGTGGTACAGAAGTGTATATAAAACAACAATTTGTTTGTGTTATATGTCAAGACAAACCATATATCTAACATACTTCAGCCCCACTCTGCAGCTTCTCTCTCTGCTACCACAGATAAATAAGCAAGCAGTTTGCTGCCAGTGTGTGAAATGGTTCTTATCTATCTCTGCCATTAAAGAGTGGGTTCTATTAAAAAGCTTTGCATTATTCAGTGAGCCAGAGAGACTGATCATTATGGATTTCAGACCTTTTCCACACCAGTCCCTGGAGTCCAGCTCGGCCTGCCAGTTGATGCATGCACAGATCTGACCTTGTGCTCTGGACTCCCTGAACTCTGGAGTGGGACGGCTAAGCTCGAGGCTGTGCATATTCCCTGCCAAACATAAAGGAAGAACTTATCAAAATCTAGCTACAAAACAGTCCCACCAGCCAACTTAGCTTTCAGGAAGACAGAATGGGTTTATAAAAATAAAATCGACCTTAACAATAGGCCTGCAAGACTGTCATGGCTTCTGAATTTTCTGGCAACAAATTACATTAGTTACACTGCGGAAGGTTCAGTAAAAGCCGATTGATATCTAACGCTATTTTTCTCAGTGTTAGAGCAGACTAAGTGGCAGACACCCAGTGAGAATGAGAGAAAACATGGCAGAACACATGGAACTGCAGAACCTTTTATGAGTCGAAAAGGAGATTAACATTGAATGGACATATGTGGCAAGCTGCTCATCTCTTACTGTAACCTGACTTCATCAAAGGTGACCTGTGTCCCTGTTGAGCGCTGTTCAACTTAACACTAACATTCAATTCTGCACGTCAGAAGCATTCCATGCAAGTCCTGGGCCCCTACGATTAGACTCTGCCATTAACCGTTAGTTAAATCCCTTGTTTTTCTGCCTATGGCTTGGCACTTTGCTGATTACCATGCACTGGATCAATAATTAAACGAATTAAAGCAGACTGCTGGGTCAATCTTTATTCCATATTAACCAGCGGCTGCCACAACGTCTTGCACAAGCTAGTTTTGAAATTCAACAGAACAAAATGAAAGGCTTGTTAATAATGTTTGGACTGTGGATTTGTTCCCTGTTTGATGGCGCAGCTTTCCATAGTGCCCTGCCACACATGGGAGGGAGAAGTCATTTGTTTCAGAGCAGGCGGTAGCTCTTCAGCTGGCAGCAAACCTGTGACTTTTATAAAAAGACTCCACTGTGGGACAAATGGCGCAGTGGCTGATGACTGTGAATATGTCCTACTGTTACTGGCAGACGTGGAAAAAGACAATGACATTCAGTTGAGAGATTCAGATTGAATTTTATGGTGCAAATTTTAGAAGGGAAATGTTACAGTTACACCACTTTTTAAGCAACAGAAATACACAGCAAAATGTATTAAAAGTGTGCTTACTTGCTTTTCCAAATTAATATGCGTCAGATTTTAATATAACCTTTGTTTTATTTGAAAAAAACTGACTATAAGCTTCTACTGTTATAGCCTAGGAGATTTCTCACCTGCATCCAATTTGAAAACGTGAACTTGTTTGTTGGTACTGGGAAAGGCTCCACATACACTGTTTGACATAATGGTTCCTTTTTGGCTCATGATAGACTAGTGGTTAGGGCGCAGCGCTCTTGCCGCTGTGGCCCGAGTTTGAGTCAGCGTTGCATCAGGAAGGGCATCCGACGTAAAACACGTGCCAAATGTCAACATGCTGTGGTGACCCCTAACGGGAAAAACACAAAAGTGACATTCACTCTTAACAGTTATGAGTTCAGGACCTTATCACTTATTACATAACTACAACTGGTGAGAAAGCAGTGACATCTCCTTCTCAAACAGCTTCATTTTAATAGTTGTAGAGACACATGAAAGTAAAAGCCAGTACTTCACACCACAGAGCCAAGTTTAAAGAATATTTAGGGGAAAAACAACTTGTGCTGCAGAAAAAATATGGTTTTGTATTACTGTTTCCAGACAGCTGTGTATTCTTTGTCAGTCATTGCCATCACTAGAGGTTTATTATCCTATAATGATCTGTGTCAGAGTGCTGGAGCTCTCCTCTCCCTGTGTATCTTATTTATTAATGCCTGAGCTCTGGGGTAGTTCCATCACATTATGTTTATTTATCTGGAAACATTTTACTTTCCTTTTGGTGCCTCGCTGTTGTAGTGGTTAGAAATAACACAACTATCAGCACATCAGAAAAGCCCAAACAGGCTTTGTGGGCTGCAGCAGCGCCTTTAGTGTGCTTCTTCTTCTTCTTTTGATCTTTAACAGTCTGTTTCTCTTCAAACAACCCTGTTCATTCAAACACCTCTAAGATACCCCCCCGCCCTACCAAAAAAAAGCACATTTAAACACATGCAAACAAATAAACAAACATATTGACCATTTTACAGGTGCAAAGTGAGAAAACACAACACACAACCAAATCAGAAGCCCTAAGGCCACCTTAGTAACCTCACTGGCAAGCAAATGCTGTAGACCTTGTCAGCTACAATTTTTCCACAGGATGTGCGATTTTACGGCGTGAGAGCGCGTATGACCGAGAGACACACTTGTGTGAAGAATAGACAGGGGCTTTAAGGTGGACCAACATACTCTCCACAGTGTCTGCCCTGCGCATTCTGAATCAAGGTTACAAAACCAGTTTCCCATATGAAGCCCGAAGATGGAAGGTAACTTATTACATCTATTCAAGTACTGTACCTTATTTAAAGTGATCCTCTGTAACTTTAGTTGGCCACAGGTGTGGCAATGAGGCAGCTAAAGGCTGATAGACAATGCTAAAATGTAACCTAAGGATAACAAAAGTGAACTGACTATCTGGGTTTTGTTTCAAGATACAGGCGCCTATTTTTTTAGTTTTTAATTAAAGGCAATTTCAATTTTCTTACTGCACTGAAAATGAGATTTTAGGACTCATTCACGCAGCCCAGCACTTTATGATGCACTGTATCAATGATATTCTGTAATATTCTGGATGCAATTTGCAGTTTAGCATATTGTGTAACCACGTTTTGCTGATAATCTTTGCTTTTACGTACAATAAATATAACTGTGTGATCTGAACTCCTGTGACACATCTGCTTGAGTCATATAAAGAAGTGATACCAGGATGTGAACTGGTCTGCATCATGCCATTTCCATCCAACGGGCTATAGATTTTCTCCACGCTTTCCTTTTTTACATACAGTCTTGTTCTCTGCTACAGTCGAAACTGGCCGAAGCAAATAGTGAGTACGACCTTAAATAAGGGGCTGGACTCTGTAGGTACAGCAGAACCCGCTGCCTCCCTTCAGTGATGCAGTGAACCTGCGCTACCTTCTGTCCGCTATATAAAGTGCGCACAGCGGCCAGAGCTCCCAGCCTTAGTGGACAGCTCCGTGGTGCTGAAACCTCAGAGACACCACTCATCAAGCCACTGC
This sequence comes from Monopterus albus, assembly GCF_001952655.1. NCBI lineage: Eukaryota > Metazoa > Chordata > Actinopteri > Synbranchiformes > Synbranchidae > Monopterus > Monopterus albus. The sequence continues at coordinate 2,454,555 of NW_018127902.1, forward strand.
ACACGGCTGGAACCATGGCCGGACTCTGGTGGAAACTTTGTTTACTTTGTTGCCTGGTTGTTATGGAGAGCTCCGCGCAAGACTTCGGACAAACGCAGTTTATTTGCACGTCGGTACCCAAGGATATGGACTTGTGCACGGCTACGATGCAGAACAGCGGGCCGGCGGAGGACATGAAGACCACGGTGATGCAGCTAAGGGAAACCGTGCTGCAGCAAAAGGAGACCATTATGAACCAAAAGGAGACAATCAGGGAACTAACGTCCAAGTTGAGCCGCTGCGAGAGTCAGAGCTTCCCGGCGGCGGCGGGACCCGGTGGGAGGCGGCCGGGGTCGAAGAACACGATGGGTGATGTGTCCCGGGGCACCACGGAAACTCTGGCCCAGTTGGGACAGACTTTACAGACGCTCAAACAGAGACTGGAGAACCTAGAGGTAGGCAAGTCCAGAAGAGCAGTGGTGACCAGGTCACAAGTTAATTAAGTTAGCTGGTTGTTAATGAGTGTTAGACCCGTAGCACAGTGCGGCGGCTTCTTAGAGCCGCATGTGCTTTAGTATCTTAAGTCTTTTTCATGACAGTCAGAGATAAGCATCGTGTAAAGTAAACCAAGTGCGGGGTAGCTGCCTTTTGCATAATGAGACACAAAGCATAAACACCAACAGATAGTAGGGGTAGGGCAGGCCTATACGATTCTAATGGGACAGAGCAAACGTGTCAGGGAGTTTAGCAGTGGAAGTCTTCCCTGTTCTGCTTTAACCCAGTGCCTGTCTCCCTCTGCCCGATGCAGCAATACAGCCGAGGGAACAACACCGCGCAGGCGAACAGCCTGAAAGATCTGCTTCAAAACAAGATAGACGACATGGAGAAACAGGTTCTGTCCCGGGTCAACACGTTAGAGGAGACCAAGCCGGGCTCCAAGAATGACAGCGAGCAGCGGAACAGAGTCGAGAGCACTCTCACCTCTCTGCACCACCGGATCACAGACTTGGAGAAAGGTGCGTTTGGATTTCAGAACGCAAAGCGCTTGAAACTGATCAGCTCAATGTTGCTTTGACGGCACTGAATGTGGCTCAGTGGGATTTCTCAACATAATTAGATCAAATTCAGTTGGTTTTTAAGGTCAGGAGCGCCTCAGCCATAAGACCCAAAGACAAAAATCTTCATTGTTAGGCTACAGCACTAATGTAGTGCCGCAACCATCACGTTGCGCACAGATAGTGTGAGCGAGGGGATGAGAGCTGCATTGTTTTGCATATCTCAAGACCCTTTTAATTCACCGAGTTTATGCCTTTCACGACCAAAACCCGGCTGTCAAACTTCCATATGAGCCTCTATGCAAAGGTTACTTTCCCCCCAGAGGTCAGAGGCAGGGAAAGTGTGCAGGGTGCGCCTGGCACTGGCGCGTTTTGGGTCATCAAAAGCTTGTTCAGCTTTCAACACGTGCAAATGCGCGTGCGTATGATGCATGTGTGAGAGAGAGCGGAGAGGGAGAAGACAGAGCCCGCCTACAAACAGGCAACAGGCAGCAAATGCTTGTAAAAACCATGTCTAATATAAGATCAGATGGGATAGCGGTAATTGAAACAGTGGGAAATAAATAAGCTGTTTTTCTACCATTGTAAATTTCTCGTTCTTTTTCATGGGCTCAAGTCTGCAAAAAATACAGGCTATGCAAGTTTATTAAGGTTTACCATAGTTCTGAGAAAAATAGTTTCTAAAGGCTATATTAAAATAACTATACTTAAAAGAAAGAAATTAATCTCATTTACAGGCAAAGACACCAGGCCAACAGATAGGTTCCAGCTCACCTTCCCCTTGAGAACCAACTACATGTATGCAAAAGCCAAGAAGAGCCTCCCTGAGATGTATTCATTCACCGTGTGTCTGTGGATCAAGTCCAACGCCTCGCCTGGGGTGGGGACGCCCTTCTCCTATGCTGTCCCGGGTCAGTCCAATGAGCTGGTCCTGATCGAGTGGGGGAACAACCCTATGGAGATTCTCATTAATGACAAGGTAATGGCAACATTATAATGATAGATAAAGACAGATTTATTATCATTGTGGCCTTTTTGCATTTATATACATACTGTGTGAATATGTGGAATAACTTACAGCGACTGCAACAGTTCTAAGATTTTGTGCCTAAATGAGTAAGAGTAACCTGAAAACTTTTCTGTGCCAGGCCTGGAAATGGAATAAAAATAGGTGTTAAGGTGAGCAACAGGAGGCCTATGAGTTTTCTGGTGGGAGGTGACTCTGTTACTAAGGTGTGAATGAGGGATTATTAACTGGAGAGAAAGATGTGACTCCGTTTCTGTCTCTGCTGCAGGTTGCAAAGCTTCCATTCCTCATCAATGATGGAAAATGGCACCACCTCTGCATCACGTGGACCACCCGGGACGGGTTGTGGGAGGCCTTCCAGGATGGAGTGCTGCGAGGCAGTGGGGAAAATCTGGCACCGTACCACCCCATCAAACCGGAGGGAGTGCTGGTCCTGGGACAAGAGCAGGTGGAGACACATTTTCAAATCATGACTAGTGTGCTTAAATCCCCCATATAGTGCACCTGGAAAGAGTCCTAAGCCAATTATGAATTTAAATGTAAAAAGAGAGTTAAAGCAGAAATAATTATTAAATGAGACTATGGCGACTTTGAAGAGATGGCCAGTAAAGGCAGTGGGTTTTTTTTTTTTTTACAGAGGAAATAAGTGTGTTGCTCACAACAACATGCTGTTATAAATTCTTCTCTGATGAGATAATGCTGTAATATAGGCCAGAGTATGGATGTATTATGAAACAATGGGCCCCAGGACACACACACACACTTAATTCTAGGTGCAAGACTCATAGTTAGTACAGTGAGGACCAAAAATAGTGTCCATCCTGCATTTCTGTCAGATAACGCACCACTTCACCTAGAAAATTGTTGCAATCACAAATTCTTTGTTATTGTCATGTTTTTCTTTTGTTTGTATTGCAACAAAACAAAAAACAGAGGGAAAAAGCCAAATCTGATACCTTCCACATAGAACTCCAGAAATGGACTGGACAGAATTACTGACACCCTCAACTTAATATTTGGTAGCACACCCTCTGGACAAAATAACTGAAATCAATCTCCATCAATGAGTTTCTTTCACTTCTCTACTGGAGTTTTGGACCACTCTTCTTTTGCCAACTGCTCCAGGTCTCTCAGATCTGAAGGGTTCCTTCTCCCAGCTGCTGTTCTGAGACCTCTCCACAGATTCTCTATGGGGTTTAGATCTGGACTCATTGCTGGCCACTTCAGAACTCTCCAGCTCATTGTCTGAAACCATTTCTGGTGCTTTTTGAAATCTGCTTTGGGTCATTGTCCTGCTGTAAGACCCATGACCTCTGATGGAGACCCAGCTTTCTGACGTTGGGCCCCAGAATTCATTGGTAGCCTTCAGATTTCATAATGCCATACACACAGTCAAGACACCCAGTGCCTGAAGCAGCAATGCGACCCCAAAACATCAGTGAAGCTTCACCATGTTTGACTGTAAGGACCATGTTCTTTTCTTTGAAGGCCTCATTTTGTTTTCTGAAAACAGTAGAATGATGTGCTCGACCAAAAAGCTCTATTATAGTCTCATCTGTCCACAGGACATTCTCCCAGAAGGACTTTGGCTTTCTCAGGTAAGTTCTGGCAAACTCCAATCTAGCTGTTTTATGTTCCTGTGTCAGTGGTGGGTCTCCCTGGGTCTCCTACCACAGCATCCCTTGTCATTCAAATGGCAACAGACAGTGTGAGCTGACACTGTTGCACCCTGTGCCTGTAGGTCAGCTTGAATTTGTTTGGAAGTTGATTGAGGTTTATCTACCATTGGAACAATCCTCCATTGCAACCTGTCATGTATTTTTCTCTTTTGTCCACATCCAGGGAGATTAGCTACAGCACCATGGGCTGTAAATGTCCTGACAATGTTGTGCACAGTGGACACAGGAACAGGAACAGCCAGATCTCTGGAGATGGACTTGGAGCCTTGAGATTGTCCATGTTTTTCCACTATTGTGGTTCTCAAATCCTCAGACAATTCTTTGCTCTTCTTTCTTTTCTTCGTGTTCAGTGTGGTCGACATGACACCAAGGTTGAGTCAACTTTTCTCCATTTTAACTGGTTGCCAGTGTGATTTCTATGTTGCCAGCACCTGTTGGTTGTTACGGGGGAGTATCATTACAAATTAAAGGTGCATCACATCCTTCAAATACAACTGTTTCTGATGATTTTGAAAAGGTGTCAATAATTCTGTCCAGTCCAGTTTTGGAGTTCTGTGTGGACTGTATCAGATTTGGCTTTTTTCTCTGCTTTTTGTGTTGTTCCAATACAAAAAGAAGCAACAAACATGAGAATAACAAGGAATTTGTTATTGCAACAATTTTCTGGGAGAAGTGGTGATTTATCTGACAGAAATGCAGGAGTGCTGATATTTTTGGTCCAGACTGTAGGTTAATCTGTAGTCAGGTGGTGCCTTCTTGTGGTTGTTTTATGTCCCTTTGTCATCGTTTTGCATTGCTTTGTGTCTGTTTTAGCCATTTTGTGTAAATTTTTATCAACTTTGGATCTCTTTCTTGCACCTATTTTTACTTGTTTTGTGTCTATTTTTGTGGTTCTGCATGTATTTGTAGTCTTTTTGCTGTCTACAGGGTCTTTTCTGTTTTTTTAAGATCTTTTTTGTCGTTTTTTTTACTAATTTTGAATCTCTTTAGTTGTTTTGCATCTATATTTTCAAATGTTGTGGTTTTTGTTTTTATTTTGTATTAATTTGATGGCCTTCCCAACAAAAAAGTTAAAAGCCTTTTCTGGGTTTTGTGGTCTGGGGCTCCCTGACCCATTGGGTCCCTTGGGCTTGTGCCTGGCTGTTCACTAATCCATCCATGAGCCTGAGGAGACTTCCATTCAAGCTTTAATGTTCCTCTGCAGCACTGACATTCATTTGTCTCATTCCACAGGATACATTGGGAGGAGGTTTTGATGCGACACAAGCTTTTGTTGGTGAGCTAGCACACTTGAATATCTGGAATAGAAAGCTTTCTGCCGCTGAGATCTACAACTTGGCAACCTGCAACAGCAAAGCACAGGCTGGCATCGTCTTCTCCTGGACGGAGAGCAACATCGAAATATTTGGCGGCACAACCAAATGGACCTTTGAGCCTTGCCGTTCACTCAACTGAACTGCATTTCACTGTTCAAGAAAGGCCTCTTTGTATTTCTGAGCTTTTGTCATTCTTGTCTTCATTTGACGTTTGTTAGAGACTGTTTGAGTTGTTGGTAAGCTTAAATCTGGGATTTCTATCATTCTTAGGTATTTATGTGCAAAACAACCCTTTTCATCTTGAGGAAAAAAAATCTAGTTCTTCTTGGGAAACCTCAGTGAGAAAGTATTGGTATCTGTTGCTCCTTTTTTCTGGGACATTCATTTAAAAGTGCACCTAAACTTTTCCTTTTGGCTTATTTCATCTTGGACTGGCAGCTGGCAATCGGCGCCTTATGTCTGGACAATTCACAGTTTAAAGTGAGGAATTACATAACCGCCCCCACTCCCTTCCCCCTGGATAGTGGGAGATTACGCTGTCCGTCCAATTCTTGTCAGTGTTTGGCGCTGTGAAGTGATGTCTGATGCGGTTTGGCTCCCTGCAAACTCCTCCACCTCCATCCCCAACGCCCCCACTCTGCTCCACCCTTCCGGAACTTGCACTGTGACTGAAGAAGAGAACGCCTGGAGAGGAGGGCATATGCTGAAGGACACTGCAAAGTCAGACTGTGGTACAAGTCCATTTGTAGTCGCTGTTCGCTTCAAGTGTTTCTGTAAGAATGTCGTTAACTTGCCAACATTGCTACAAAGTCTGGGTGCCTTGGGCTGGTACAAGTATTCAGCACATTTAGTATGTTTTCAGTTGCATATTCAATGTTTATCGGTTTCTGTTTTTTCTTTCTTCTGAGCTGGGTTGAGTTTCTTGTTCTTCTGGTAAATGTTATTTAATTACACTTTGTTAACTGACATGATGTGTTTTGGCAGGTGTTTGTACTACTCTGTATTAGGAATGTTACAGTATCTGTATAGTAACAGCATGAATGACAGAGTGCTGTGGAAGCATTGTTGAAATCTGCTTTACTATCTTCTCTGGGTCTGGGTTTTTTACTGTATTGTTATATGCTCCAAGCATGGCAAAACTGAGAGATGAAGAATTTAATTTTTGTAATAAAATTGTGATACTTAATGTCACACTGCATTCCCAGCTTCGGTTATGTGCATCTGATGGTGCGGTTATAACAGAGGGAAAGGAATGTGAGAGCAAGTGTCTACAGGGCAGAGAACCACTGCCATTTATACCTTGTCATACAGTAAAGAGGAGGAGCTAATTGCCAGAAAAGGGAAATGTCCAAAGGCAGTGAAGGTCATGAAGCGAGGGCTTCAGGAAAGGAATCAAACTATGTGGGTGCCTGTGTGCAGGGACTCATTTTAAGCTGACTGCAGAAGAACCCTGACTGACTGCAGAACCCTCTCCCTGCTTTATTGTTGCTGCTGTGAGGTGTGATGCCTGCACCACAGACAGTGAAGCTGTCAGAGGAGAAAAGTGCCTAGTCATATCAGCCTTTCAGCGATCTAGCTCAAGTGAGAGCAGCCTAAAGTAAAACCACTCTCAATATGCGCTTATGGCATGCTCCTGTGTAGCGTCAAACGTTTATATCAGAGACATGTCACTGGTGACAGTCCTGCATTTAAAGTAGACAATCTGTTATTCAAGCATCAAGAGGTGAAAGCAATATGTCAGTTTTATAAGGGAGGCCAGCTTGAGATAATTTACTGAGACATTTCAGAAAAGCTCTTCACATAGGGCAGCTGTTTATTTTTTATTATTTTCTTCATCAAGAGAACCCCTAGGGTCTCAAGTGTCTATTATATCATGTCATTTCAGATCTTACACATCACACTGTTTTATCTAAAGAAGTTTCACTCCTCTGTGTTTAGCTTGTATATAAATTCACCGAGTCTTGAATGAAATATTTCTGGGGAAAGATGTAGGTCCTCAGGATGTGTGTGGAATACATTTTTGTCTTAAGCTTGACCCTAAAGTAGGCATTCTCTATTTGTCCTTAACAAGCTGAAACCTCAGCTGCCAACATGCCTTAACATTTAAAAGGTTTTTAACTCTATCACACCAACAGAAACTATTTCAATGTTTAAATTCAGCTGCTTCCAAGCTTCATTCAACGGCAACTACGCGTCAACTTCAACTGACAGTTCAGTAGCTGTCACTACTTACTTACCAGCTGGCATGCATGAACTTTGACTGAAATTTCAATTGCTTTCATTGTATATACACTTCAACTGACATTTCACATGCTTTCAACGCATATATTCAATTTTCAGTTGAATTACTTTCAGTGTTTACATTCTAAACTAACACTGAGAAAGCCTAAATCGATAGGGTTACATTTTACACAACCACAGTCAGATTTTAACAAACACTTTTAATCTTTTCAGTGGTTCACATTCACCTGATCCTTCAACTTCTAAAACCATTTCATCTTAAAAGTAGCTCTTATACATCTTACAGTACACACAGGTGTTAATTGTTTTAAGAAATTTAGATTTATTTACAATGTTTGCACCTGCAATTTTCAGCAGAAAATGTAACCCTTTTTAGTAATCACATTGCGATTTATGAAATGAAGCTTGGCTCCTCAGAGTGGTCAGCTCATGAATACATTCATTGAGCCGTGGCTGCAAAACTTTGAGGAAGGACAAAGTCCCAGGTCCTCACTTGGGCTTCTGTTCAGTAAATGTTGTTACTGACCTTGTAGTGGATTTTCTTTAGCTGAGAGAGAATCTGCATGACCTTAACATCCCATGATGCACAGCAGCCATCAGCGGGGTCAAAGGCTGCTGATGACAAGGCATCAAGATGAAGAACATATTCCTGTAACAGCATTAAACATGCACACAGAGCAGGAAGTAAATTATTCTGTCCCATAGCTATGCTGGCAGATGGATCCCAAAACACTCAGCTTTATCAGCCAGTTGCATTTAGAGAAAATACCAGGACAGCTGAGAGGTGACTTTGTTCTGGCCACAGTGGCTGTCACTGTGCTTTCAGTCTTTCTCCCCATATTCAGGATTTAGCAGGAAGTTTGTTTCATACACTGGGAATAAAAGTGCACACTAGAAGCTCAATATAAGAGAGCACATTGTGAAGCTGAGTGTCATTTTTTAGGTTGAACTGTTTTATTTTACCGCATAGTAAAGAAATCCATATTATAATAAAATATTTGGAGACCAGCTGCTTCTTCGATTGCTCAGTGAACACCAGTTCAGGCTGGCTTAAGCAGCAGCCAAGATGAACCTGCCCCTCATCTTAACGTCGCTGTATTCAACACCCATCAGTGGGCACACAGTCATAATAGATCTGCTTATTATACTCAACAAACTCTCTGCTGCTGTAAGGATAAGGATAATCACCTTTATTGGCCAAGCATGTTACACACAAAGAATTTGTTTCCGGTACAGATCCGAGGCAGCCATCTGCGGTGCCAACTCAACCGATGGTTCTAACTATCGGGGGCAACTTGGGGGTTCAGTGTCTTGCCCAAGGACACTTCAACATGTGGACTGCAGGCACCAAGATTCAAACCTCTAACCCTCCGGTTGGGAGACAACTGCTCTACCCACTGAGCCACAGTCACCCCCAAGTAATGCTGCTAAGCCTCAACAAAATGTATTTGCCGCAGTGCAATTGCATTTGTGCCCCAGATGCTGCTTTGTGCAGAAGTTAAAATGCACATAGTAAAACAGACCCAGGAAGCCTAAAGGATGATCTCACACCTTGTATACACAAAGACTGGGCGACCTCTTACATGAATGATCCCAACTGATATTACACACTGAAATGGTCGAGGTTACACCTAGATTTGCTGGCACAGAAAATCAATTTATTACTATATAATTACTCCATAAAGCCTTGATGTAAACACTTAGAAGGTCACGTAGCTGAAGGACACTGAGTACAGAGTAACTTCTTTGGGCTTCTAAGTTGCAGTATATCACATAGTGTTTTGCTGGCAAAGCAGATATTCTAGGACATCTCCTCACCTGTCAGTGTGAACAGACGCAGTGGCTCATAGAGGAGAAGGTGCCCTACTTTACTGTTTAAGACATTACCTTATATCTTTAGGTAGAGTGCTTTTCAAAAATATCACATTCAGGGACAATATCATGTTTTGGATTGGAATAGTTGAAAATGTTGGAAAGTACACATCACTTTTTTGTCAAGCTTGTTAGCATGGATTCAGACTGAAAGCTGCATGCCAGTCATTAAATTAGTGCAGGGGGCTGCACTGTTTTAGCTGCCAGTTAAGCTTCCAGGTGAAGTAACACATTTATGTGTTTAAAGGCTAACAAGATACCAAAACATATTGAACTCCTACTGTGTTCCTTTAGACAGAACCAGGCTACATGAGTCCAGAGTCAAACCACTGACACACTATCACACTACTTCGGTAGTTGTTTTTTTCTTTGGGAGAGACTGAGTGGATAAAGATGTGACATCTCTGCTTACATCTCATTAATGCATGAGCTGTTCCCTGTAGCAGAGGCAAGACAGGAATAATAGTTCAGTTCAGAACTACAGCAATTTCTCTTGTTAACATCAGGATGACAAAGCAGCAGGGATGGGACGATGTGACTTTTTCTTGATATGATGCATCATATGATGTGTACAATTCAATTCAATCATGCTACAATTAAAAATTCAATGACAGCAATGTATGACTAGCTACAGAATACTTGTACTTCCTCTTTTTTGCCCTTTTCACACACTGGTTTGATTATGTAAAGAGCAACCAGATATACTGACTTATGTTCAGTTAGGCTCTCTTATTTACATGAACTATGAAGACGCTGGTGCATGGAGACTGCTAGACAAAACTATACATATTGTGACATTTTTGTTTTGCACTATATTGAATTTCGATTTATTGTCCCATCCCTACAAAGCAGTGCCATGTAATGAGAGTTTTGGGGGTGTCCTGATCAACAAATAAAAAAAGTGATTTGCACCAGCCCAAGGTGAAGTACCAACATCAAGATTTTTCATCAGAAGAAAGGGAGAAGGAGAGAAGGAAAGCCTTGCCTTCTTGCTTGGCACTCCTCCACTCCTTCTCCTCCCCTGGCGAGAGCTCATGGAAACAGCAGGGAGTGGAACTTGTGGCATTTACTGATCAGTAGGCGCTTCCAGGAAGGATGCAGGGAGGATAATGAGGCTTCCTGGAATCAAGGTGGATATAAGTGACACCATGAGGCTGCTCTACTGGTCAGGACTCACTGCAGGACAAAGACTTTTCACTAAATGGAGACTTGTTTAATTCCATACAGAGAAGACCTACTGCTATTTTAACAAGCTGCTTTGGGGGTGGGGGTGCCCTGATAGTTGGTTATTGTGGGTTGCACCATATATGCAAGCACAGATATAATAATGGCCAAAAAATTTATTTATTGAAAAAAGAGCCCATTTGAATCACTAAGGTGTTACTTTTATGGGTATGTAGGCTGAACATCACATGTGACAGCTGGGCTTCACAGGCCTGCAACAGCAACAGTCCTCACCCCAGCACAGGAAGACAAAATAACGTGACAATGTGAGAAGCCCTGGGAGAGGTGAATCAAAAAGCCATCCAATAGCTCGATCAGGCATTGGAGCCATCCTTAGCACGACCCCTCCCCTAATGCTTTAATGGTATAAAATGGTATCAGTGAGTCATTCTTCCTAAGAATGATGAGAAAAGGAAGAGGTGGACTGATTTCATGAAGAGCCGCACGGATGGAAATCTGAAAAGTACGTTTTGTCATAATGTAGGTTCAAGTACTTTATTCTTTAGTTTATGTTTGTTTGTCTGTTTGTATTAAAACTCTTAAATAGCTTTGCAGATACACTACATAAAGTTGCTGCACAGAAGAGGTAGGAAGGGCTCAACAGTATAGGAAACAGTAAGTTTTCATTTTCAGTTAAAGTGGTTACATTTTAGGCACATTTAAAGGTTAAGGCCGATCATTTTCAACACTCCCCACACAGAGACTAAAACCAACAGTAATTTGCCTCTACTCAGGATTAATGTCAGTCAGTCAGTCAGTCCTGGATTAGTCTCTTTATCTGTGCCATAGACCTTGATTGTTGTTCAAAAATTATTAAAAGCCCATCAGTGAAACACACCACTGCGCTGGTTAGCAGGGTTTCCTCATTATGAAACACAAGACCCTGATATTTACAAAAAAAAAAAAAAAGTTGCCCCAAAGGCTCCGAACAGCCACATGTTGTTACAGCATCTGAAGTTAGCAAGAGTCAAAGGTTCACGCACAAAATCTCTGGATATTCTTAGCAAATATCAGGGTCTTGTGTTTTGTAATGAGGAAACATGTCAACCTGTGCAGCAGCATGTTTCCCTGATGTGTTTTAAATTGTTTTTTAACAACAATAGAGGTCTATGATACAGATGAATAAACTAATCCAGGACTGACAGAGCAACGGACATTAACCGTGAGTAAAGGCAACACATTGTTGGGTTTAATCTCTGTATGGGAAGTGTTGAAAATACAGTTAATAAAGAGAATGTCTGGCCTTGTTCTTTAAATTAATCCGGGGGGGTGTTTCAGTCTGTTTTCAGCATTATAGCTACAAACAGCTTCACTGTAGCTGGTTTGCTCACCATCATTATAATTTTATTCTCATTTAATCTCAGAGCATGTATTGATTGGTTTGATTGACCGTTACACTTCTTATTATTGTAACAAGCTCATTGTGTTTTTGCTTATCAACATTGCTCATTCTGATGCAAGATGTTGTCACTGCCTTCCTCATTTAATAATCCACAAGAGAACAAGAAATTAAAAGGTCTTTTAGATTTCAGTGTGTACAGTATGTGAGCTGGCCTGCAACAAGTCTGGACAACCCTGACAATTCAGGCTTTGAGATGTGGAAGCCTTTTGAAGTGTATGCTTGATCTGAAACCCTGCTGAGCAGTAACTCAGCTTTCCACAGATAAATGCTCTTGCTGTGGTTCTGGGGCCTCTCTGTTGTTTCCTTTCTCAGTCCCTGTTGTGTTTCTCTCTGATGATTTCAAGTGTCCTCTTGGTCACAAGACTTCTCTTAATTAACTGGGTTTTCCAGAACTCCTCTTCAGTAGTTCTGTACCTTTGTTTAGTTCATTTTTTTAAGTTTAGATGTTCAGGGGTCATAAAACAAACATGAATGGCTGTGCAAAATTTCAGCACACACGACTGCTGCCATACCAGCACCACTTCTGTAACAACTCCCACCACTTCCGATCTGCTTTGATTTATTAATGTGCCTAGCCCTAACCTGCTGCCACTTACCCCTTGCAGAATACTTAATGAAATATGAATGGCTGACACATGACAACAGGAATCAAAGAGGAAGCTGGAGGAGAACTGGGGTCAGTGAAAAGGAGGAGTCACCGCCAGGAGTCCTGACCTCTTTTAAAAAGTTGTCTTTGGTGAGGAAATCAGAATCTGTGAGACACACAAATATGACTGAGCTGGGATCTGAGCATTTGACAGAAGCAAAGTGATTTACAGTACACTGGGAAAACTTTTTTTCTTATCAAAATCTAAATAAATGAGTACTTTACCTTATTCTCTCTGCGGCCATGCCTAAGAATGACTCTCACCTTTGATGTGTGCCAACCTGCCACAGCAACAGAAGAGTAAATGGTGAAAAAACAAAGAACACTTGTGAATCATGCAACCAGAGTGCCTGGGATCTGTTGGAGCCACTCTCCCATTTTGGGGGTCACAGCCCCCAATGTTCCTATTACCACAGGGACCACTTGTGCCTTCACCTTCCACATCTTCTCTAGCTCTTCTTTCAGCCCTTGGTATTTCTCGAGCTTCTCGTGTTCCTTCTTCCTGATGTTGCTATCGCTTGGGATTGCTACATCTATCACTACGGCCTTCTTCTTCT
>NW_018127902.1:2467652-2476128 GCF_001952655.1 Monopterus albus
TGGAGTTTTCCCCCTTTTTTATTTTGGGATTTCCAGCCTGTACTCGGCACAGATGTTTCGGTACATTATGCCAGCCACTTGATTATGGTGTTCCATGTATGCCCTGCCTGCTAGCATCTTGCACCCCGCTGTTATGTGCTGGATTGCCTCAGGGGCATCTTTGCACAGCCTGCACCTGGGGTCCTGTCTGGTATGGTAGACCCCGGCCTCTATTGATCTTGTACTTAGAGCTTGTTCTTGTGCTGCAAGGATTAGTGCCTCTGTGCTGTCTTTCAGTCCAGCTTTGTCGAGCCAGTGGTAGGATTATTTGATATCAGCCATTTCTTCTATTTGACAGTGGTACATACTGTGTAGAGGTTTGTCCTGCAATGAGGGTTCATGCTCTTCCTTCCCTTGTTCCTCTGGTTTCTGCTGCCTGAGGTATTCACTAAGCATGTCATCACTCGGGGCCATTCCTGATGTATTCATGGATCTTTGTTGTTTCATCCTGGATAGTGGCTCTGACGCTCACTAATCCTCGGCCTCCTTCTTTCTGCTTAGTGTACATTCTCAGGATGCTGGACTTGAGGTGAAACCCGCCATGCATTGTAAGGAGCTTCCTTGTCTTGATGTCACCTCCTTTGGCCAGCTTATTATGCCAGTGGGGTACCTGATGACCGACAGGGCATAGGTGTTAATTGCCTGGACTTTGTTCTTTCCATTCAGCTGACTTATCAGGACTTCTCTCTGCAGGTCCTTGGCTTTCCTTGTGGCCTCTTCATGGTTCCCATTTGCCTGCGGGATCCCAAGGCACTTGTAGCTGCCCTCAACATCTGCTATGTTGCCTTCTGGTAGTACAATCCCCTCAGTTCTGACTACCTTTCCTCTCCTTGTTACCATTCGACCACACTTATCCAGTCCGAATGAGTTTTGATGTCGGATCATGTCAGGGCCTGGTGCTGTCCAGCTCTTCATACTTGAGACCCACTCTTGGATGTCTTCTTAAGTACCCCTTTCTCCATCATGCCTTTCTGCAATTCCAATAGCTGGCTTACTTCTCTCCTTGTTGCCTTAATCTTGGGCTCCAACCTCCTTCTCTATGGAAGATACTGTTCCTTGTGACCTTGGTTGAACTTACAGCCAAGCATCTCAAGCATCACGGTTGCTGTGGTGTATATGAGCTGGATGGTCTCAGTGATGGTTGTAGTAGGGATTGTTTGTAGTGCTGCATTCACATCCTCTAGTAGACTTTCAGAAGGCACTTCCCTTAGTCATGGTAACCGGCCACAGAGGTTGTCCATCTTGGTATATATATATATATATATAAAGCCAAAAAAAATAATATATATATGTATATATAAGAGGTTCGAATCTTGGTGCCTGCAGTCCATGTGTTGAAGTGTCCTTGGGCAAGGCACTGAAATCCCAAGTTGCCATTGGTTGAGTTGGCGCCGCAGATGGCTGCCATCGGTTCTGTACTGGAAACAAGTTCTTTGTGTGTAACATACTTGGTCAAATAAAGGTGATTATCCTTATCCTATTATAGATAGATATTCTTTTTAAGTGAGACTTCAGGGACAGTTTGGTAGAATTTATTTGTTTGTTGAGATATTTGTTTTCTTGTATTTATTCACAAACTAAATTATCCATTCATGTGTTTGACAATGAATGTGACAATGAGAAAAACCGCCCATGGTTGACTTATTCTCTTCTTCTAGGACTTTCAACCATATCTGATTTACAAAGTGTGATGTTTAAAAGTTGTAAACATTGACTTTATTAGCTAATATATTGTTTGCTTTAGTCCTACAATATCTGTTGGCCATTAAATCAAACAAGCCTTTGGTGTCCAGGGAGAAATCACTGTCAAGCTCTCAGATCTGTAGCAACAAATGAGTGGGAGTCATTAATAAATGCACATGGGTTTCTTAGGAAAAATAATCAAACCGTGTAAAACCAGGCCTGGTGAGGCAGCATTAAAATCTCAGTAAATAAAAAAAGATTATTTTAAAAAAGCACTTTGATTTATAGAAAAATACTTGGTGTGTCAAAGGCACACAGAAGATACATAAAGAATTCATTAATGAATTATTAATCCATATTCAACTATTCATGTTGGTGGCTTATTAGAAAGTGGTTCAGGAACGTCTACAATGAAAATTAAATAAAAGTGTACAGTTAAATTCAGTCTAATGATGCACTGATGTTGGCTGTTCCTCTGCACAGTGTTCTGTACTTTCAGACTGCATATGCCCATCTCTCCCACTTTCTCCCTCCAGTCTTCTCCTCCTCCGCTTTCATCATCTTTATTTCCCTCCCTGTGAACTCAACACGCATATGCTCTTTCTTTATTTTCCCCTCCACAGTGCTTTTTCACCCTCCCACATTCCCCTCCAATTCCTTTTAATTTCTCTCTTATGTTTTGCCCCCTCAGCCTTCTTGGTCTCTGACTCTCTGAGGGACAGGCTACAGCCCAAATCTCACAGAACCAGACCATCTACAAGAGGAGGCCAGTGGTTTCCATAACAGGGAGAGGGACAGAAACCTCACAGTGGTCTGCTTAAAAAAAAAAAAAAAAAAAAAAAAAACTAGAAGGACAAAAGGAATGTAGATAATAAGGTCACACAAAGAACACAAAAAGAGGAATACAAAATTAAGGTACCAGTTGACAAGCCTCTCAAAAGGTTTAATATGATACACCATTCCCAGACTGTCAGGGTTGGCGAGTAAAGCTGCCAACAATGTCAATGGTGAACTCAATTATAATGCCAGAGGAGCTGTAGCAGATTACTTATTTTTACTGAGCACGATAAACAGTACACCATATAAAAGTCCAGAAAACATACTCGAGTCAATAATACCAGTCCAGGGTCAACGTCAGCAAACTCACACAACCAAGAAATCCAAAACAAGAGGTCAGAGAGGGGAGTCCAATGGTCGGTGCACAGTAATCAAAACAGAATCAGAAGGGTTAGGCAATAATCGGTGGTCAAAGGCAATCCGGGGTTAGAGCGAGAAATACAGGCAACAAGAATAATGCTGGAAAGTCTGAACAGGAGTCAAGAACAATCTGGCAGCATTCTGGTGGGGGGGAAGCTGCTTATAATGGGGTGCAAACAAGTGTAAACAATGAGTGCTTGATTAAAGTAAAAAGTCCGCAACTGAGATATGGCTATAACAGGAATTTGACAAAATAAAAGCACGAGACTAGAAACAGGCGGGACAGAATCATAACACAGACAAACCCCACCCCATATGGGGCTAGTGAAGTAGGGGATGAAATGTAAATGATGTGATGTAAGCTCCCATGTGGGGTTAAGTACAAGGAACAGTCACACAGTGACAGGAAAAAGTCAGCAAACCCTTTGAAATGATCTGCATTTATGTTTAACTTTCACATTTATTTTGAATATGAGCGGATCATCTTCTACAGTAAATTACAAGAATGAACAAACACAGTCTATTTGAACTAATAATACAAAAATCATCTTGTGTAGGTTGGAAAAAGTCTGTGATCCTCTGGAATAATGACATCAACAAAATCAGGGGGCTGTTTCACAAAAGTAGAATTAAATACTTCATGATAGCATAAAAAAGCAATGCTGTCATGATTCTGTCGCATTGCTTCCGGTCTCATGCTTTTATTTTGACACTACTTCCTGTCCCCAGCTCACCCTGACTCTCGGGAACTTAATCTCATCACCTGCTTCTCATTACTCACAACTGCTTACAACTGCATATAGGCAGCTTCCCCACACCAAGAAGCTTCCAGATCGTTCTGCTTGACCTAGTGTACAAAGTGCATCCTGGCTTAATACAGCCCACAAAGGCTAAGCTAGATTGAGGAAGTGTGGCTAGGTAACGCCAGGTGTAAGCAATTCAGATGAATGCACATTCAAGACTTCCTTCAGCAGACCATGGGTACATGTCATATCTCTTATAAGCACTGTTATTTCTTCACTTGTGTCTTTTCCTTGTGTCTTAATCCTGCCCATCTGCTTTTGTGAAATCAATTCACAACCAAGTTTAGCCAGAATAACTGGAGGAACCCGGTTTAATCTGCTATCTAGGTTTCGTGAAACATCCCTCCAGAGTCCAGTCAGTGAAACGAGACTGGAGGAGAGGGTTAGAGCTGTTTTGACTTACAGTATATAAACACTCACACATTTTGAGTTGGCTTTTCTCCAGAAGCTTCTGCTGATGTGAATCATGCCTCACAAAAAAGATCTCATGATCTTCTAGCATTCAGCTAGAAGTGGTTACAGAGTTCATTTCAGAGAGCTGATCCTGTCAGCGTGATAGTAGCATGGGGGATGATGGAGAAGGATGCGTATGAGAGGGCATGGTGGCACCCGGTCACTGAGAGCTACAGTACTGTGCTAATCATTTTCTGGAAAATTAACCTTTACATCACTGACCAATTCATCTAACAACAATTCAGCCAGCTGACAATAATTGTTCTACTCACATACTGGAGGAAATAACAGATCTTGAGGCATACATCGACCACTACTACTACCTTCTACCAGCACTGGAACCACAGCTCAGCAAAAGGCACCAAAACCATCTAAATGAAAGAAGACTTGCTCCACAGACACCAATGATCTACAGACTTCTAAAATAGAGGTCAGTGTACTCACTTTCATCTCGGAGAGTCTAGATATTCATCAGTCCACTGTCAAAAAAA
The DNA here is from genome assembly GCF_001952655.1 of Monopterus albus. Taxonomy (NCBI): domain Eukaryota; kingdom Metazoa; phylum Chordata; class Actinopteri; order Synbranchiformes; family Synbranchidae; genus Monopterus; species Monopterus albus. Next base: position 2,472,319 of record NW_018127902.1, read on the forward strand.
AATTGTCTGTAAATGGAGAGGACTGAGCTCAGTGACTGCTCTCCCTTGAAGCGGGCGCCCAGCTGACTCCAAAGGCACAACACAGAATAATCACAGAGGCACAATAGAAGTCCAGAGTAACAACTAAAGGGTTAAAGAAATCACTGGAGTTGGGTAACATCGGTGTTCATGAGTCTACCATAATCTAATGGGAGGACACCACAGAGGAAGCCACTGCTCTACTAGGAAAATGTTTTGAAGACTAATAAAAATGAAGATTGACTAGTTGAGGAAGAACATGTAGCACAATGTGTGATGTAAAAGGTGCACCGTATCTCTTAAACATGACCCCATAAAGAGAAGTGAATCCATTACGGAATGACTTGAAACAAAGAATATCCACCTTGTGGAGATCAATTTACACCAGGCATCTGAAGAACATGGCTAATCTGAAGAGGTTCTGTAATGAATGTTATGCAGGTCTGAGCCACAGTTATGGGAAACGGCTGCCAAAGAAGCTCCGACCAGTTTTTAAATCCAAGGGTTCATGTACTTTTTTCATCAGCACTGTGATTGTTTACATGCACTACATATTAAAATTGTTTGTGTGATATCCACCTAAGCACATTGTATTTTCCTATGCTTGTGACTTAGATGAAGACGAACTCACAGTTCTAACCAATTAATGTAGAAACGCAGGTCGTTTCAGAGGGTTCACACATGTTTCTTTGCAACTATTCAAAGGCACAACAGTTCTCAGTCTGATGGAAATTACGACCTCTGCTGCCCCTTGAATTTCGAAGGTTCTAATGGTAGGTCTCACCCTGAGATCAGGGCCTTAAGGAGTTACAAGGAAAGTGAGAAAGAGGAAGAGGGTGAAAGAGAATTCTATAAATGAAATATAGAGTGACAGATGACGCAAACAGGAAAGAGACTGAAAAAGGAGAAGTCAAATAAGAATGAGAAGATGTGAACGGGAGAGAGATCAAACTGGGCAAAAAAAACTGTAGAATAGAGGGAGAGGGAGAAATTAAAGACAGGAGAGATTATGAGAGGCAGTCGTAGCAGGATGAGGCTGACAACAGTAAAACAGAGTAGCTGCTGCCACTGGGCACACATACATATACCGTCTCTAAAACTGCCTTTCTTAGGAAACACTAACTCTCAATCCCTGCTCTCCCCTCCCCCCACCACCCGTACCAAAGCAATGCAACAGCAGTATGAATAATTGAATGAGTCTGAATCAAGATTGAGAATTTCTGTTGCGGTTGTGTCTGCTGGTGCAGCAGGCAGGCAGGTATTCATGACAGAAACAAACACAAAACACACAAACACAATATCTGCATGTCCTGTCTACGTCAGTATGAACGTGAGAGTACCCCTGAAGACACATGAACACACATTGTTTCATGAACACAGTGGAGCTTGTACTCAGTGCAAGTAAAACCTGCATTGCTGTCTCACTGTGGGGATTTGAGGAAAGGAGAATATTCAGCTACAGATGTACTGTACTAGAGCCTTTTGCAGCCCTGTATGACATTGAGCTGATGTTCAGAGTCAGAGCCTGAAGGGAACAGAACACAGGCTATGTTTCATATGAGTGTTTCCAAGCAGATTTCCATTGGAGGGGAATCTGTGCAGGACCAGATCAATCAGTTTTCCCAGTGGAGAGGAAAAAAGACCATGTAGAGGACAAAAGTAAAAAACACGCTGTAGCTATGTTGTGTGTTATATGTGAGAGGAAAGAAGAAGTGGGAGTACTGCAGTGTGTGTGTGAGCGTGGGACAGAGACATTGCAGTAGATGTGTATGCATGCAGTGTTTGTGTTTGTGTGGATAGAAAAAGGGTACTACTTGCATAAATGCCTGTGAGATGTGATACAGAGGAGAAAACATGCCTGTATATGTGTGTGTGTGTGTGTGTGAAAGAACAGGAGGGTGTATCTGCAGGGGGTTGTCAGGCCAGGCCAGAGCTACAGCTACAGTGTGTGTGTGTGTGTGTGTGTGTGTGAATTTGTGTATATATGCTCTTGTTACAGCTTAATTAGCCCAAATCTGCCATTCACTGGGGCCACTTCCTCCATGCGGCCTCCTGGGATAGAAAGAAAAATGTGACATATTAAACTAGCTCTCTCTCTCTCTCTCTCTCTCACACACACACACACACACACACACACCTGTCTGCTCACCTTGCCTTGCCTGGGAACACCACCAACAGATGTACAAATTTGGTCAACTGTGAATGGTTTAATGCATTTCCATAGGTATACTGTTCAGTATTTACATATATATATATATATACACACTAAACAGCACATACACTGTCAGGACCTAACGTTTTACATGTTTTCATTCTACACACTAGTCAATAAGAAGCTGTTCACACAAGTATTTAAACAGCTGCTATTCATAGGTTTCAGAAACTTGACTGATTCAAAGCAAAGAGGTTCGACTTTATACAAATACCATCAGACACAGTGCGAGTGACAGCTAAGATCCAATCATGATCATTTTGATTTTGTTATGATGCACACACAGAACTAGGATCCAAAAATGCAGACCAGGATTTGATAAGAGTCAGAAAGTGTTTATTAACAAAAAACATACAAGGAACTAAGAGTCACTGTGGTGCCGGGACCATTCAGAGGAGCCAGACAGGCTGGAGAGGACTAAGGAGGAGCTGCAGGACCAGGAGCACACAGGTGGGTCAAGCAGACGGGAGAGGTGAGGGAGGCCCACACTGTGTACTGGCATCATGGAGCGAACCAGGCAGAAGCAAGGATGATTGTCATTACAGAGGAACGGGACAAAAAGCAGGGTATGGTGAGTCTCATAAATAGACAGAATGAGCATTGTAGACGAAACGACACCGGGACAGAGTAATGGACCAGCGAGGGACTGTGGGAAGGGAGGTGGTACATATAGTTGGAGTCCAGGAGATGATTAGCAACAGGTGAAAACAATGGACACTGATGGAACCAGTGGTAAAGCTGGAGCAGGAGACATAAAACGGGACAGGAAACACCAACATAAAAGCATGGGAACAGGAAGCAAGGCCAAATCATAACATATTCTAGTGAAACCCAAAGAACAGATTTGTTGACTACTTCTCTCCACTATGTAAAAGAGTTTTAAACAAAAGGGAGGATGTGTGTTTAACATGTTAGGAACACAAAAAAAGAAGAAGAATGTGTGGAGACAAATCACCACCACTGTTAGTGTGTCTGGCAGCAACATACTTCAGAAAACAACTGTCGAGTCTGAGCATGTATGTAATGCAGAGTATGTAAATGATGTGCTCGACACAACACACCTCCAGAACGACAGATTCACGAAAGGCAGGATAATGCTACTACTTTGTAGCCATATGTGTGAACACACTGACTTAATAATGTGCAAAAATGAAAACAGTGCATGCAATACAGATTTCTCATGCACACACATAAACACATATACATTGCAGCTATAGCTCTGGCCGTCCTATCTTGAAGGTTACTCCAAAAATTTAATACTGAGGGCTTTACAAAGGAAAGATATCTGTGGTCTTGCCTGCATGTCACACTGTGCAAGTTAGGTCTAAGAGAATTTTGGTCATAATCTATATCTGACTGTGATTAATGCCTGGTGAACTGGAGCTCTACAATCAAATAAAATTTTATTTGTATAGCGCCAAATCACAACAAAAGTCATCTCAGGACACTTTACAAAGTAAGGTCTAGACCTTACTGTTATCACTATTATTACATAGGGAAAACCCAACAAATCCCCCTTGAGCAAGCACTTGGCGACAGTGGGGAGGAAAAACTCCCTTTAACGGAAGAAACCTCCGACA
>NW_018127902.1:2476224-2522343 GCF_001952655.1 Monopterus albus
GTGTGTGTGTGTGGTGTGTGTGTGTGTGTGTGTGTGTGTGTGTGTGTGTGTGTGTGTGTGTGTGTGTGTGTGTGGTGTCATGATTCGGTTCTGTGTTGCTTCCTGTCAGGCTTTTATTTTGATGCTACGTCCTGTTTTGTTTCACCACAGTTTTGGTCTTTTTACTTTCTTCATCACCCGCATTAGTTTCACCTGCTCATTATAGTTTGCACCGCATCATAAGCAGCCTTCACCCACCAATCCCAGCCAGATTGTTCTAGACGCCACCTCTCACTCTCCAGCATTTTTCGGTTTTGGTACTTTGTGTTTTTGACCCGGCTTGTTCCTCTGACTATTCTGTTCTGCCTTGCCCTCTTGCTTCAGACTGTCACTGTGTATAATTATCGGACTTCCCTTTGGACTACGTATTTGGATTCCTCTGCTGTATGTGTTTGCTGGCTCTGATCTCGGACTGTTTATACCGACCTGTGATTTTTGTGTTTCACCGTGTCTTGTATGGTTTTGTTTAGCGTTAGTTCTCTTATTAAAGAGACGGTTTTGTTTTACATTTCCTTGTCTGGCCTTTTAATTGAGTTCACCCTCAACATTTTTGGCAGCATAACGCGCCGATTCCTGACATGTGGTGTGTGCGTGTGTGTTTGTCTTTATATACTTGTGCGAACCAACCCCTGATGGAACACCTTTCTTGTGTGGACATTTCATTGGTGACTTTCACCAATGCGGTTTCTGTACTATGATGGACTCTAAATCCTGACTGAAAATCCTCAAACAAATCATTCTTGTGCAAGTGGTCACATAACTGCTTTGCAACAGCTTTTTCAAGGATTTTGGAAATAAATGGGAGATTGGATATTGGTCTATAATTAGCTAGGGCACCTGGGTCAAGAGTAGGCTTTTTGAGTAGAGGTTTAATTACTGCAAGTTTAAAAGCCTGTGGAACATAACTTGTTAATAGAGAGAGGTTAATCAGATCTAGTATGGATGTGTTGATTAGGGGAAAGACGTCTTTGAGCAGCCTGGTCTGTCCAGGAGACATGTTGATGATTTAGATGAAGCAATTGTTGAGGTCAACTCAGAGAGATCTATTGGAGAGAAGCAGTCTAAGTATAAATGAGGTCTTACAGATGTTTCTAAAGCCATTGTAGTAGATGGCACATCTGCGAGAGCTGTGGGAGTGGTCCGACCAATTTTTTCTCTAATAGTTGTGATTTTATTTGTAAAGAAGCTCATGAAGTCATTGCTGCTGAGATCTAAGGGAATGTTAAGCTCAACAGCACTGTGGCTCTTTGTCAGCCTGGCTACAGTGCTGAAAAGAAACCTGGGGTTGTTCTTATTTTCCTCAATCAGTGATGAATAAAATGCGGTTCTGGCACTATGAAGGGCTTTCTTATATGTTATTAAACTATCTTTCCAGGCTATGAAAAACTCTTCTGACTTAGTGGAGCGCTCCTTTCCATTTTTCGTGATGCCTGCTTTAGGGAGCGGAGCTGCGAGCTGTACCACGGGGCTAGCCTCCTCTGTTTCACTACCTTCTTTTTCAGAGGGTCAATGGTATCAAGTGTATTACGCAGGAAGGCTGCAGTACTATCAACAAGATTATCGATTTGTGTGGGAGTAAGGTTAAGGTGGCCTCCTTCCACTGTGTTGGCAAACGGCACTGAAGTAGATAAAGATTGAATTATTTCCTTAAACTTGGTAACAGCATTGCCAGATGGACATCTGCTGTAGTGGAATTGTTTCCCACATAGAGTATAATCCATTAATGGAAATTCAAAAGTTATTAGAAAATGGTCAGACAGAAGAGGGTTATGGGGAAAAACTATTAAGTGTTCAGTTTTGATGCCATATGTCAGAACCAGATCAAGAGTGTGATTAAAACAGTGAGTGGGTTTATTTAGTTTGAGAGAAGCCAACTGAGTCTAATAATGAACAGAATGCATTGTTGAGGCTGTCATTGTCGGCATCTACATGAATATTAAAGTCGCCTACTATGATTATTTTATCTGTACTAAGCACTAAATCAGACAGAAAGTTTGAGAATTCACTTAAAAACTCTGAATAAGTAGCAGGTGGACGGTATACAATAACAAACAGAAAAGGCTTTTGAGTTTTCCTGTTTGGGTGTGAGAGACTCAGGGTGAGATTTTCAAATGAGTTATAACTATGTTTAGGTCTAGGGTTGATTAATAGGCTTGAGTCAAAGATCGCTGCCACGCCACCACCTCGGCCTGTGTTTCGAGGGATGTGACAGTTACTGTGACTAGGTGGAGTGGATTCATTTAGACTGACATATTCTTCCTGCTGTAACCATGTTTCAGTAAGACACAATAAGTCAATGTGATGTTCACTTATCAAATCATTCACTAACAGAGATTTAGATGTGAGAGATCTGATATTTAATAGTCCACATTTGATTGTCCTATTACTTTCTACTATAAGAGGAGTCATCTTAATTTTAATTAGGTTCTTATGAATAACTCCTCTGGAGTTGATTCTTGATTTATATAATTTAGGTGGGCGGGGGGCAGACACAGTCTCTATGGGGTACTGGGAGTGTTGGGTGGGTAGCAGCTGCAAGGAGACAGCAGAGAGGCGTGTAAGACTGTGACCCTGCAACTGCGACAGTGAAATTAGAAACAGTTTTTTTGTGTCATCTATCTGTGCCACTAATATTTGAATACATTTAAAAGTTGACTTCTACACTAGTCATAATGGATGCAACAAAGAGTGCCGTCCTACCAAGTTCTAAAAACTCTGAGTCCTTTACTTCCCATAATGGCTTAATGGGCTCTCTTACTTAGACCCTCCTCCCTATTAAAACACCAGTTTGTAAGGCAGCCAAAGCTCATGTATCCTGATCAGGGTTGTTTTCTCAGAAATGTACTTCCAATATAAATCTATTTTGGGCATCTAAAATGCACAGAAATTGTTGCATTAAACTGTACTGCAACAGCACGAAGGCAGATGTAAACCTAAATCAGAAATACGGTACATTATATTTAAATGGTGAAGCAGAGCCAACAGTTAGAAAAATGATAGCAAAACTATCAGCCACTGAATGAGCTCTGGTACAATGCTGGCTGCATACTAGCAAGGCAGATTGAGGCAGTGGGGACTGACAGAGACAGCTAGCCCACTAGAGCCGCAATGCTGTTTAACTAATGCCTCGATGGTAGTAACCAACACAGTGGTCAAGGTCAAAGTGTTTATTTGTCACAGTGTCACAGTGAGGAAACTTGTTTCCCTGTACAATGAAATTCTTACCTTCCGTCCACATGAATGCCACACAATACAAGTGAAATATAAAGTAGATGAGCGATAACACAAATCTAAATAGGCAGTAAAATCACAAATCTAAGGCACTTTAAAGCAGTAAATGAAGGAAGCAAATAAGAATACAACAAGAACACAATATAATGCAGAAAGAATATATGCTACATGGGAACCGTGAAGTCAGCAGTGAGTGTGCAATTATGCATGTGCAAAATGAGTATGTAAACAGTCCAGATGGAATTACATGAGGTAGATCCTGAGTCAGCTGTTTAGGAGTCTGATGACAGTCGGAAAGAAATGGCCGAGCAAAAGCGTTTTTCAGTCTAGAGGTCCTGCATTTCACACTCCTGAGCCTCCGACCGGAGGGTAGGGGTATGAACAGTTCGTGCTGGGGGTGGGTGGGGTCCTTGAGGATGGAGTCAGCTTTCCTACACATCCTGTGGTGGTAAATGCTCTGCAGAGAGGACAGTGGAGTCTTCTCTGCCGTCCTTACCACCCTCTGCAGGCACTTGCGCTGGCACATGCCCTGAGAGCCCTCCCAGGGATCGTGTCCGGTCCTGCTGCTTTGCAGGGGTCGATCTTCCTCAAAACTGTGCGTACCTGGCCTGATGAGACAGTTAGTGGAGGTGGGGGGTTTGGTGGTCTAAGTGCGTGTGTGTGTGCCTCCTCTCTGTGTTGTGGCTGGAGGTCTCAAAGCGGTTGTAGAAGGTGTTGAGGTCATCCAGCAGGCTGTCTGTGGAGCTGATGATGCTGGTGGTGGTCCTGTAGTCTGTGATGTGCTGCAGGCCTTGCCACATCCATCCGGAGTCAGCAGTAGAATAGAAGCCATTCAGCTTCTCTCTGTACTGCCTCTGCCCTGGCAGCCTTGTATACACTCCATATGTTACTGTAAATATGATCCAGAGTGTTCTTGCACCGGGTGGGAATGTTCACGTGTTGGTAATATTTGCGAAGTACAGTCTTTAAATTGCTCTGGTTAAAGTCGCCTGCAGCGATAAATACAGCATCTGGGTGAGCTGTCTTTACCGCGTTGATGGCATCATAGAGTTTGCTGAGAGCCGCAGAGGGATTAGCTCTTGGGCTAACATACACATCAGCCAAAAACACAGCACTATGCTCTCTTGCTAGATAATAGGGCCGGCATTTCAGCAATAAAAACTCTACGTCTGGTGATCAGTGCTTATAAACAGTCCGTATATCTCCACACCATAAGTTATTGATAAACACACACACATCACCTCCTTTTACCTTCCTCGAAGTGCGGTCTCCCCAATGTATAAAGTGGGTCTGTAGCTGAATCACGAAACCTGGGACTTTGTCAGAAAGCCAAGTCTCGGTGAAAATTAGAGCACAGCATTCTCTGATTTCCTGTTGTGCTGTAATCCTAGCCCTTAGCTCATCCAATTTGTTTTCCAGAGATGGTACATTAGCTAGGAAGAGGCTGGGTAGTGGCAGTCAGGACGCACAAGCTTTTAGCCTAGCATGGAGTCCTCCTCACCTGCCCCGTTTGCATCTCCGTCTCCAGTTTGTTGTCCTGGGGTCAGCCTGCTCACTCGTGCCTGGTGCTTCAGGGGCTTCCCGGGGGTGATGGTGGTTGTTGATTGTTGTTGTTGTTGTTGTTGTTGTTGGAAATTCCCAGTGGCTGTGTGAGTTGGCGATATCCAGCAATCCCTGTCTATTGTATATTAGCAGTGCATGACATTTGTGCACTGCAGAAAGAGTAAAAAACACACAAAAAAGAAGAAAACAAAGAAAAAACCGGCATTCAGGAGTGGAACGCGCAAACACGTCTGCTTCGGGGGGCGCCATGATACTCAGTGCCACCGATTAGTAGTGATCCAACTCTGTACAAGGCCTCATTGGCAAGGATACTGTTGTGAGTGTTGCTACTGCAGCAAAGCATCACAAAATATATAAATAAGCTGGAGTTACATAAGCAAGCCAGAGCAACTTTTTCATGTAGCAGTAGCAGGGGACGGAGAACTGGCAGACGATGCTGGGGAACAGACAAAAAGAAGGGCATCAAAGCAATGATTCAGCACTGAATGAAAGGTAAGCAGAAGCCATGTGGCTGTGAAGCTCACAATGACAAAGCAGAAAGGGATGAGACATCAAATGCAACTAGGAAGAAAAGACTCAAGTTCTGCTCTGATAGATATGTTTCACGCCGGGAGAATGAAAGAATACAAGAGAACAGGAAAGCAGGACAAACACAGAAACAAGGAAGGAGAAAAGAGGACAAAGACAATCTGGACTGATGTGTTTCTAATATCCTGTGTTCACCTATGCATGTTCTTGTGTAGAAGACATTATTGTTGTTGTCACATGGATGACAAGTCGATTTAGGTTCAGAGAGGCACCAGGGGACAACCGCTCAGTTTTGTGATGGAGAGATAAAAAGTTACAGGATTTTACAGTGAGATTTCCTGCATTCCCTTAGTTCTTTAAACATACATCAGTGTAGCTAGAGTATATTGCTTTCAAGAAGCATGTGCCCTTCACTGATATACAGTATTTACAGTATTTTCCTGCATTCATAAAAGCACATCACAGCAAGCAGAGCCCCACTGGTAAAGACAATGCCAGCAATTAAGTGTTAAATGTGTATATCATCAAAAATGTTCTTGTCAAGAAATCCTATGAAAAGACAAAACACCCATGAATTCAGCCAAAGACCTGTCTAACATATTCTTTGCCATAAAGTTTCACTGCTGTTTAAAAACCTTTAAAAACATATCATGGAGCTGTGTGGTGACCATCGCGCCCCTCAGAGGAAAATAAGTACAACAGGTCTATTTGCTCATTTGACTGTAACATAAACTGTATCACAGGGGTCCTGTAGGTTACACCCAGTGCTGTTGATCAGAACATTAATATTGTATATCTTGGTTAATGGAAATTCTTTAAAAATATAACAGGTCTAGCGTCTAATACTAACGTTCCACTGCGCTTTTACAAAGACTAAATGTCAGCTCTTTATGCACAGCAACAAACCACAACAGGAATGAATGATCCCTGACAGTGTCCCCACAGTGATTTAACATTTTTATAAATAACGGTGCATGCTTTGAGCTCTGAAAGGAACCAGAATCATAACAATTAGCAGAAACATCCAGTCATGTTGAAATCATCCTACTGGGAAAATGGAACTGTTTTATTTATCTGCATCAGAATATGACCTTGTGAGTCAGAGACAGCTCCACATGGGGTAAAGGCCGACCAATTCCCTGTTTTCTTCTCCTACACCCCCTGACCAATTACTGATATCCCAAGGAAAGGCAACCTGAGCCCTATTCATGCTGACAGAATCCCTTGCCTTTCTATAGACCATGCAGGTACCTCACAGGCTCATTATAATCCTTCTTCTGGTCTGTAGGTATTACCCATGGGACTTCTGAGAAAATCTTCTCATCTCATTTTCACTTAACTGACCCTCAAAGTGATCGTCACAAACCTTATGAAGGTATTCACCACAGTTTGAGACACATTTTGTTTTGTACACTCTTGACAGTGAAAATATACTTTGCAGCTCTTTTGGCAAAATGAATAAGATGAATCCTGGCAGAAGTATCTTGTGCATGATCATCAAGAAAGAGAAACTGAATTAAAAAGTACTATGTGTAATAAAAATCAAGGGAAGGGAAGGTTTAAATATTAAACCTGGTCCAAAATATTTTGAACCCTGTCTTGCTCTTTACAGATGCAAAAAATGAGCATCTATGATATATATTTTATATATATTTTCCCCAGTACACATTTAACATCTCATAGCAAGACAACAATTCAATTAAAAATATTACCAACAAGAACACAATACCATGAAGAGATAATGTGTGCTACATGGGAGCTGTGTGTGTGCAATTATACATGTGCAAACTGAGTGTGTAAACAGTACAGGTGGAATTACATGAGATAATTCCTGAGTCAGCTGTTTAAAAGTCTGATGGCAGTCAGAAAGAAAAAGCAGTTGCATGAAAAGTAGCATGAAATGGTCAGTATAGTCATTTTTCACAGGCTTGAACAAGTTTTATTGAAACCTAACCAAACTTTAAAGCTGCTATAATCAACATATTTACTGGGTGAAATTTCTACACGCATGTGAAGTGTGGCTGCTAGTGATAAACTCACAGAGAATTATCACCTGCAGTTCCTCTCTTCCTTTATAAAGTATTTTAACATTTTTGTCTCACTGTTTTGATTTTATGGCCTGCAGTTTTACCGTTTTGGTTTACTCTGACCTCTCTCATCAGCTTCATTTACAGACACAGCAGGCAGCTTTGATAAACATACTGTATGCTACCTTTTAAGCATTCAGCAGCATTTAGAAACTAATTAATAAACAAAGTGAGGTATTTAGATAATAAGAACTGTAGTGGTAAAAGCAAACTTAATATAGTTTATATTTATTAGGCCAGTGTTAGCTACATTCTACGTAAACAGGGAATATTTTGATCACTTACATAAACTCAACTCACATGAACTTAATGACCACTCAGCTCACACACACACACACGCACACACACACACACGCACACACACACACACGCACACACACACACACGCACACACACACACACGCACACACACACACACCCACACACACAAGCTGATACCAAATATGAGCTACATGCTGTGTGATTACATATTTTGTATGGAGTCTGATTTACTGCTACTGGTCAGAGATAAACTTTTGTGAGGATCCTCTGCATAAACATGGAGTCCAGTAATGTTTTCCAGTAATTCTAGGGGCTTCCCAGAACCGCGGAGTGAGAAGGGAGGGGGCCCGCTAGATGTCCAGATTGACATGATGCAGGAGGTTCAAGAAGTAGAAAAGGCTATATAATCAGCTGCAAGGCTGATAGGACAGACTCAGACTTGACGAGCGTGTGGGTGCATTTGGGGGGACTTGAGAAGACAGACAAAGACCCCAAACTCTGCAGAGATCCACAACTCCAGGTGATTCTGTTTCTCTCCCTCTGAATTAACATTACCATATATTGTTCAATAAATGATGATTGGCACTGCAGTGATTCTCCCTGTGAATTAATTCTATACACGACAGAACCCAGATATTTCCTTCAGGAGGTGGTTGAGACCAAAATAGAGTTAGAGGGATAATGAAAATTGGGCTTATTTGTCAGGTGGCCAGAAAAACAACTCCAAACACATTAAGAATTTTGATAACTCTACAACTGCAGGTAGTCACTCTTATATAATCGATCAACATTATGACCACTGACATGTGGTCATACCATTGATTATCTTGTTACAGTGGCGCCTGCCAGTGTGTGGGGTATATTGGGCAGCAAGTGAACATTCAGTCCTTGAAGGTGATGTGTTGGAAACAGGAAAAATGGTCAAACGTAAAGATCCGCAAGGCTTTAACAACGGTCAAACTGTGATGACTGACGACTGGGTCAGAGCATCTCCCACACTGCAGGTCTTGGTGGGTGTTCTTGGTCTGCAGTGGTTAGTACCTACCAACAGTGTCTAAGGAAGGACAGACAGTGAACAGGGTCATGGACGCCCATGGTTCACTGATGATGAGGTTCAACTACTGTAGAGTAAACTTTTAAATTTCATTAGTACTTTTCAAAAGATTAAAATTTGTTCAAACCTTTGTAAACATTATGGAAGGTGCTGACAAGTGAAGCCATATCCCCATATTGATAATGGACAATTCAGCAGAAATATGCAATAAGTTCAGTGACCAAATCCTTGCTTTCTGTGATACATTTGCATGGTAAACACAGTATGGATACACCGTGCATAGGGTCAGGAAAATAAAACACTTGGTTAAGCGTAGGCGTAGGTGAACATGAATTGCAACTTTGTGCAGGACAAGAACTTCCGTCTTTTGCATGAAAGTCAAAGGTATTACATGCCCAGCCACCACCTAAACCTCTACACCAGAGATGCAACTTCATGAAAGAGCACAAAACCTGCACTGGATGTAAAATATGAGGTTGTTAACTATTACATTATATTAAATGTAATTCCTAGGATACTGGGCAGCACAAACAATGTTATCCTGGTGAGAGAAGCATCATCAGAAAAGGCTCATATGGGTTACTGGTTAACAACTGACATACTGTATATTATTGTTTTGTTTTGGGACCTTGCTTACTTCTGCAGCTCAAAAGTCATTTTTAGTAATAAAAGAACATGACAAAGGACCTCCCCGCTGCTCTGGTATTTCAGTATACGTCCCCCACATGTTTGTTGCCAATTTTGCATAATTGTCCTTGAAAAACACAGCTTACACAAGAATAATCAAACTATTAGGTGGTAAACAGCAGCATGGCAACTCCACTGAGGTGAAGGAGGATACCACTGGGAGATGAGCAAGGAGGGGTCAGAATAATGGGGGATGTAGATTCATTCCTACAGACTCCTGGATGATACTTTGGGAGATTCTCAGCTGCTGCCAGCACACACACTAATACACACAAACACCTATACATGAACATACACGTCAAACAGTGCCCCTGATGCATCAAAGAGTGTTACCCTCAGTCAGGAAGGCACCAAAGGGAGGAGTATTCATCTTCTGTGGTGCTCTGTATGATGTAATTTCTGCTTTGGCCCCTTTAAGCTCCATTGAGCTGACAACCACCAAGAGGCCCAGGTATACAGTAGCTTTTCCAGGAGGGAAACAGACAGACAGTTAATATTTTATATCTGCGGAGACTTTCAGCTCACGAAGAGCTGGAGACCACATGAAAAACTCTTTGATGGTTAAACCAAGGAGTGGGAAATCAGCTGGATGAAACCCGCAGGATAAAAGGGACTCAAAGCACTTTATCTCTTCGTTCTCTTGGAAGTCATTCATCTGAGAGAATCAGAGATATTTTTGGACCACAAAAAAAGCTAAGTGTATATGAGCACCCACTGCCTGTGACTCTGTACAGTCAAGCATCTCTGAGAGTGTGTCCACTTACATATGCACCAACATATCAAGAAAGCCCTGTTTGCATTAAACGTAAGATTATCAAACCAAATAACAAATATATAAGGCTCAACATTGTGCTAGACAGAGGTAGAGGCTTGAGACTTAGTGAGTATTCAGACCGATTGCATTGTAATGCAGGCCCCTGTAGTTTTAAATGCAACAGGTTGTGTTGTTGGGGTGGGGTGAGAGGATTCAGGGTGTCATGTAGGTATGTATGGCATTAACATGTTGTGACAAATCTGATGCCATGAATGACTTCCATTTCCAGCCTGTGAAGATGCTGGACTTTCGTTACATATCAGCTTTAATCTGGTTTCACTGTCTACTGGGTGTAACGGTAAGTCTTTTGTTAAAGTGAAACTCTGTATGTCTGTTAATGTGCTGTTTCTGAAAAGAGAAAGGATGTGGTAGAATTTAAAGCATGTATGCCTGTTAAAATAGGTGTTTCTAAATTAATTGTAGGAATTCATTTTCATCCCTAATTTAAATTATTCATTTTTTTTTTTACCATCTATCAAAACTATTAGGCTAAACCTTCTTGAAAATAAACTATGCGGTGAGAAACATGTATGTTTCCTAAACTTAAAAAAGTTTCATTTACAATATTAATTTACTATTTATTTAATTACTGAATTTCTGAAAAACAAATTAATTAATATGGTTTTTACACTAATTGACATTTAAAGAGAAAACCCTAAACTAACCCATACAGTGGGGAGAAAAAGCTGCTTTTTCTAAGATTGATTATTTAATTTAGAGAGAAGCATTAATCCTTACATCTATAAAATATTTAGAGAGCATCAAACTGAGTCTTTGGGGCTGGTGGTGAGTCTTATTGGAAAACCCTAATAAAAACCCCTTTGATGTAATAACCCTGGTCTCGGAGGACAGTCCTATTCTCACAGGAAACCCTAATAAAATCCTTTAATATTGTCATATAAAGAAAAACCCATTGAAGATGAGAAGCAACACCTAAGTCTGAAATCCTTTGAAGTGTGTAATTATGCTGTCTCTGATCTAGACAGAATCTAGGTGTTTAAAAGTGGGTGGGGCTTATGTCTGATAAATCATATAATAAATCTTGACTTCACACTTCATTTTGACAGATGGGTTTCTCTTATATTCTCTTTGGTATTCTCCCAGCTATGTCCCCATTTAGTTGATGTCATGAATCAAAGCTCGGCGTCTTTGTTGGGCTCAAAGTCAACACTGCTGGTGTACACTGTGTATGTTTGCAGGCTGGAAATGTCAGTGAAGCCATTCATGTCATCAGATTTGTAAATGTAAATTTGTAAATAAATGTTCAGTTCACACCTCAGTTTGACATTCAGGGTCCTCTTATATGCTCTTACCACTGTTTGGTTAATGTACCCCACCTGGATAGCGACCACCCCCCATTATGTGATTGGTCAGTGCAGTGCCCTGATGGATGATGTCACCTTCACTTGCAGAAAATGTTGAACCAGATCTAAGTTTTTGCCACACGGGGCTGCGTCATTTTGCCAGAGAAAGAAATCCCTCAGCCTGCTGCAGATTCCTCTGCAGACTGTCGCTGTCTATTCTAGATCTCGTCGACTCCAGTCAAAAACAGCTGAACACCCTACTCCTGTCTTTACAGACTGTCAGGGCCCTCACCTCATTCTCACTCAGCATTCTTTGTTTGGTTTTACTGCAGTTCTGCTGAGAGCGATGTCTCAAGGGCAACTTCTTATTTGAAAAGTTTGACAGATTTCTTTTGATTATCATTCCAGGCTTTCACATACCATTTCTCCTCATTACATAAGGTATGATACAGAGGTCAGATGTTACTGCTCTCTACATGACAGACAATTATAGTCCACTGCTACACTGTTTTCTACAATTGCTCTTCTTTCTTGCTCTACTTTCATGGGCTATTCATGGGCCTTGAGTGGCTTCATTGCTTCTCCAAATAACAATTGATCAGGTTTTTTTTTTTTTGCAAAGGATAGAACATAATAATGCTCCTGCCTCTTATGTTTTATCTCTTCCTGTGTATAATGTAACCTAACAAAGGTGACTTCTTGTATAAGCAGCAATGATTTAGTGACTATGACTTAAGCGAACTGCAGTTCTAGAGTTAGGTTACATTGCTGACCATTACCCTTTTGCTATAATTTCACTGTCTTAGAAGTCATGTTATGCCATATAGTTAGAAAAATCTCTGATTCTGCCTCCAAAAACTAAAACTTAAACCTGTGATTCTAATTATTATATGACAATCCATTTTACAGCAAGTAAGAGAGCTCAAGACCATAACCTTGTAAAACACAGCTCTGGAAATGATCAGCCACATGCAGCAGAAAATCATTTTTTTCTGCACCAAATAAAAAGCCAGGGTAGAAGACAAAACAATTAAAAATCTGAAGAAAAGCCTTTAGAAACTGAAGCAAAAAGATGACGGGAGGAAGAAAATGTCACACTGATTCTCAGAGTGTCATTTCCTCACGGGCCAGTGAAGTGCACAATTAAAGCAGAAATCCAACCTAGGGAGATAACGGAGAGGTAATGTATCAGAGTGTAAACTCCTGTAGAATAAAACTCCGTAATGATTAGCTTTTTACAACTTGTCAATAATAGAAAATAGGGATTGGAAATGGCTTGCAACTTCAATGGGTAGAAAGGTTTAGATGAAAACTTTGACCAAGAAAGTGAGTTATACCAAATGAACTTCCGCAGATAAATATGGTAATTTGTTACTTAAAATCTTACACCATAGAAAAAGAAAGCTTTGGCTCCACCTGCATCCAGGTGGTGTGCATGGTAAACATTTACTTCTTGTTTACTGTGCCTGCACTGTGTTGTGCTTGCTACCAGATAGTTTATGGATTATACTCACTGATTTCTAGGTTTATATGAACATCAGCTATTTATTTGAGTCTCAACATAGGCCTGCACTGCTTAAGCACTTGTGTTACAGAATATCTTACTAATTTCCAAATGTAACCTGTAACTTTAGCTGGTCTAGCCTAGAAGCTAGTAGCTAAGCTAGTAGCTTAGTTGAGAACAATGGCTTCTCCCTCTTCCTCTCCTTTTTCTTGCTCTTATGTTCAATTGCCTCTGCCTCCTTTAGCGATAATCGTATCCATCCCACTTTGGATGGTGTGGCTCTCATATCTAGAAGTAAAGTAATGGCATTGTTTGCCATTTCTAGAACTTACTTTGTAAAGTGTTGTGAGATGACTGCAGTGATTTGGCGCTATACAGAACTGTACAAATAAAATTTAATTGAATTAATTTAACATGTCCATGTTCACTCACTACCTACAGTAGTAACTGAGTGTTACTTTCAAGGCCAAGGCTTTATTAGTTTGTGGGGATAGAGTTATAGGTTTTGTTAAAGAAAAACAGTTCCCAATGAGCACATGCACTGTGTAGTGTTTACCCACTACATAATGTAGTGGGTAAACACTACAGTCCTGGACAATCAGAGTTTACAGTAATGACAGTAGCTCAGCCCTGTTCTTTATTGGATGTTGAATTAGTCATGCAGTGGTTCAAATAAAAAAGGTTTTGCCAGTGTAATTATTATAAACTGCATATGTGCCATTCTAAAACAACTTGAAAGTAGTTAGGCGGCACTATATTTGGTGTATTTAGGACTGGTACCACAGAGGGAGTTGCGTCAAAATGATGCATGTGAAAAAAGTACACTGTTTTATGGGGGGTAGCACGTTAAAACCTGCCCTCCTTCCTCAACTGTCACAATCTGTCCATACTGCATCTACAGTACTTGTCCAATGTCCCACACTCTGACGTGGGACCAATCTGCAGTCTCCACCAGCTGATCCTCTGACCCCTCCTGCTGATCAATACTGCCCATCTGACCACTTCTATTCCTGGCCACTATCTCTGCAGAGTCAGCCCCCTCCCCCTCCCCCCCACCCTTCTTTTCCGCTTGCCTCACTGGGCCTGGCCTGGGGTACCTGCTGCCAAGTCTGCCTCATTTAAGGAGAGACACCCAGTCACGATATAATATACACCAGGCCTGTGACTGTTTGTGTGTTACAGTGTTTGCTGTTCCTGCATGCAGCCATACAGGAACAGCACGCTATAAAAGCACAATTCACACACCACACAGACATTAACAGATGACCACCACTCTGAAGCAGATCAGGGACAGTTATGATTTATTTATAAGGATCCCAGTGTAAAAAACTGAGTGACCCAAAATGCAGTGAGAACAGTATATAAAAAGAGCCAGTCTGACCCATTTCAGTTTAAATATGTGGTGAGTGCATAAAAAGATACAGTTAATCTGACAGCGTCTTCCTCGCCCAGAGTAAAATGGCTGCATTCTTAAAAGCAGATGAAAGTTACAGCACTTTCTCTCTCTCTCTCACTTGAAAACATACACACACACACACACACACACACAAGCAGAAAAAGCAGTTTTAGTGCCTTCTGTGGTTGCTGGTGCTCAGAGTTCTTGAGATCGTTCGCTGCATCATTTGCAACCTGAAACAAGAGAAAAGGAGACAAACAATTTTATTGCAATAAAAATAATATAACACACTGTGTCATACACATTTAAAGCCTTAAAGGTTTTAAGACATAATCATTTAGCATTTGTAGCAAGCTCAACTTGCTAAAAACACTGGAGATATGCAAAGTCCAGCCTGAGTAGTTATCAAGCATCTCAGAGTTACTTCTACAAATTACGCTGAATGAATGAGATCCAGAGTTCCTTTCTGGAGATCGGAGAACCTTACAGCAGGACAACGCTCAGTGCAGCACTCCACCAATCAGGCCTCTCTGGTAGATTGGCCAGATGAAAACCATCCCTCACTAATAGGCACAAGACAGCCCGCTGGGAATTTTCCAAAAGGCACCTGAATGACTCTTCGACCGTGAGAAGCAAAATCCTCTGGTCTGATGAAACAAAGACTGAACTATTTGGCCACAATTCCCAACAGCGTGTGTGAAGAAAACTGCATGCAGACAAAATATAAAGCAATTCTGATGTCTTTCTTCAGAAAGCTCAGGATCTCAGGCTGGTGCAAAGGTTTTCATTTCAACAAGACAATGACCTGAAGCATACCGCCAAGAAAACACAGGAGTAACTTCAGGAAAACTCTGTGGAAGTCCTGAAATGGTCCTGGGTTGGTCTGGACCTGATCCCAATAGAGCGTCTCTGGAAAGACCTGAACATGGCTGTGCACCCGCGCTCCCCATCCAACCTGGTTGACCTTGAACAATTCTGCCAAAATGAACTGAGAAACATTCCAAAACAGAGATGCCAAGCTTGTAGTCGCATTCTCAAGAAGACTTGAGGCTGTCACTGCTGCCAAAGGTGCTTTAACCAAGTACTAAATGAAGGGTCTGAATCCTTATAAATGGGATATTTCAGTCTTTTATTTTTAATACATTTACAAAACATTCCAAAAACCTGTTTTCACTTTGTCATTGTGGAGTTGTCTTTTTAAATTGATGGAAAAAAAATTACTGTCTATTTTAAAATGAGTCTGAAACAAAATGTGAAAGACTTGAAAGGGTCTGAAAACTTTCCGTACTGACTGTAGTTAGCTTTGAGGTTAGTTTACACCACGTAGTTTCCTCAAATAGTACTGAACATATTACACTATCATGCTGCCACTATTTCTGTGTTGTAACAGTAAAAACTGGAGCCTAACAGTGAAGCCTATAAGCAGCCTCCATTGTTATTTTTCTCTCAAAACTACAGAGGCCTCAGCCTGGCTCCCCTAGTTCATGTCTTAGAGCAACAAATGAAGCAATTTGCTCTGAATAGCCACCCAGGACATTTTCAGTGCATTACAGAGGCAATTGGCATCAGCAAGTAAAATGCAGGAGAGTGAAACTGAGTGACAGAGTGGTGGAGAGAAAATAGAATCAGAGACTGTGCAAGAAAGACAGACAAAAAATAGAAAAAAGAGTGAGCCAGAAGGGGAATGAGATGGAGAGCTGTTATCATGTTACAGGTGACCCCCTGTGCTGGTCAAGGTGCTGAATGGGCAATAAAAGGACAGCCTAACAGAGCTATAATGGCAAGAGAGCAGCTGGGCTCAGCGTTAGAGGAAAGAAGATGAGGCTATCCACAGCAGCCGGAGGGGGCTCTCAGTGGCCCTGATGTTAATAGTCTCGCTCCAGGACTTATTAGTTATTAGATATGTGGGCACAACCCTGTATGTCACGGTGATTTATGGAGACATGTTATTAGTTCTGTTGGTGGGATTTTATGTGCATATGTGTTTGATCACTCAAGCGGCCATACGGTTTTCTGCACAATCATCTCTGCAGGTGGATCTATTAAACACACACAACACACCCCTGAGAACACAACAACACAACAGGAGAGAGGAGGCTGTGTTTCTCCTCTTATGTTAGAAGTACTCACTGTGCAGAGGAGAGTATTAAGATATTGTAATTAGTACTGTTTTAGCTTGCCTTGTATTACCATGCAACTTAATAGATAGATTGCGGTCCAAACAATACCAGGATAAAGGATAGTTCTGGTTTATTGCAACTTGGGGCTTATTCTAATAGTTTTGGCCACTGTTCTAGTGAATTTACTGTTTAAAAGGCAAATTTTATCAGCCAGCTTCTTATCATGAGGGACTGGGTTCAACATGAATGTGCAAATTTTTTTGCCAAAGCTGAAGGTTTTGGGTATTTCATACAGTGTCTTCAAAAAGTATTCAGGCACCTTTACTTTGTGCACACTTTACTGTGTTGGAATTTTATTTTTAAATGGAATAATTAAAAAAACTACAACACAATAAAGTGTGCACAAAATGGAGGAGTCTGAATACTTTTTGAAAACACTGTATAATAGTGTTAGTCTGATAATTTTGTTTTCTCTGTGTCTCATTTGTAACTTCTTATCAGACATCTTTTCACTTAGAAGCAGCTATAGACAGCAGCTGTGCTGAACAGGAGCTTCTTTGTTTACAGCTTGTATTTCCAGTCTAGCTCGTCTTTGTTCCCTTTCTGAAAGGTGAATACAGATACCGCCACCTTCTGGTAGGGGGAGTTATTTCTCTCACGTAGGCACTGAATGTATGTGCTATTTGGCCTTTGGCTGTAGTCTGTACGGTGTGTTCAAGTGCCACTTTTTCAACCCCATTCCCCCAGAAGCTGGAAAAAGGTGATGTCATACATTTCCCAGTCAGAATTTATAAGCCCTTAAATCAGCATCTGATGGCAGCTGAGGACGTTCATTTTCAGGCTACTGTCAATCAAAAACCTACAGATGGTTTTTTATATTATAAAAATCAACATGTGTGTTGCAACAGATTCCCTGCCTACAGATTTATTACAAAGTGGTGAGTTGAACTGCTCCCCAAATCTTTCCTATGCATTGTCATGGAATAGTGACAGTATAAGCTATTCTGTGGGGAGTTTGCACGTTCTCCCTGTGTCTCTGGGTGCTCCGGCTTCCTCCCACAGTTCAAAGACATGCAGTTTAGGTTGATTGGTGACTCATAATTTACTCCCCATAGGAGTGTGTGTGGTTGTCTGTCTCTCAGTGTCAGCTCTGTAATAGACTGGTGACCTGTCCAGGGTGTACCTCCCACCTCTCACCCAAAGTCAGCTGGGACTGGCTCCAGCTCCCCTGCCTGTGAGCCTCTTTAGGATGAATCAGTATAGATAATAGATGGATGGACATTGTTAAAAGACAGAGTTGATTTGTGAAACTAAAACTTTCTTTAAAATGTACAGTAGGGCTTTGATGGCTTATGACTCAGGCAATTAGATTTGTAGAGTACTACTCTAATAGGCTATTATGGATCTTTTCTAATTAGATATATGGCATGATGATACATGAGGGGGTATTACAGGGATGCAGTAATTATAATTACACAAACATGAACGTTAGTTAGTCCAAGACCCCCTCCAGTCCTAATAAACAATTGCAGCCAGTAGAAAATGAATACTTCTTTAGCATCTGGCAAGCTATGCTCAGTTTCAGTCAACAGCCTTGGGTTTATTTGGAAAACATGATGATGATTTTGACCATTTTCAAACTGCAGCTTTGCTTCGGTTTATTCGTTTGCAGTAAAACATACTAGAGCCAACTGCAACAACATGTGCACTGCATACATACCCTTCCTTGTGTGCTTAATAAATTAAAAACTACACAATCACCAGTTCTTGGGTTGGCCAACGCTGTAGATGCAACTACACATGTACCTGCTGGCCATACCGTAATCGTTTAGGCAATGCTGGACTCACCTAAGCACTTGCTAAATATCTTGTTATAACGAGATATTTTTGTCATTTTATGCGGTTCATTCATGTTAAAACAACATGTTATTACAGCATAGTGCATTTTCTCCTTATAACGGGGGTGACTGTGGTTCAGTGGATAGAGCAATTGTTTCCCAACTGGAGAGTCGGCAGTTCGAATCTCAGTGCCTACAGTCCATGTGTTGAAGTGTCTTTTGGCAAGACACTGAACCCCCAAGTTCAGAGCCATCAGTTTAGTTGGCACCGCAGATGGCTGCCTCGGTTCTGTACTGGAAACAAATTCCTTGTGTGTAACATACCTGGCCAAATAAAGTGATTATTATTATAAAGATAAAGGCTATACTACACTCACTTTGAGCAGTATGTATTAATTATCATGGCTCATAAGCATGTGATGTCTTGTGTGCCCATGTGTAAAATAATTGAATGTGGATTTCAATGATTCTCAGTGACTGCACAGTGTTCTTTTCTTTGAAGGCCTCATTTCATTTTCTGAAAATAGCAGAATGATGTGCTCGACCAAAAAGCTCTATTATAGTCTCATCTGTCCACAGGACATTCTCCCAGAAGGACTGTGGCTTCCTCAGGTAAGTTCTGGCAAACTCCAATCTGGCTGTTTTATGTTCCTGTGTCAGCAGTGGGTCTCCCTGGGTCTCCTACCACAGCATCCCTTGTCATTCAGATACAACGGACAGTGTGAGCTGACACTGTTGCACCCCGTGCCTGTAGGTCAGCTTGAATTTGTTTGGAAGTTGATTGAGGTTCTTTATCCACCATTGGAACAATCCTTCTTTGCAACCCGTCATCTATTTTTCTCTTTTGTCCACATCCAGGGAGATTAGCTACAGCACCACAGGCTGTAAACTTTTTAACAACGTTGTGCACAGTGGACACAGGAACAGATCTCTGGAGTTGGACTTGTAGCCTTGATATTGTCCACGTTTTTCCACTTTTGTGGTTCTTAAATCCTCAGACAATTCTGTGCTCTTCTTTCTTTTCTCCGTGCTCCGACACGACACAAAGGTTGAGTCAACTCTTCTCCATTTTAACTGGTTGTCAGTGTGATTTCTATATCACCAGCACCAGTTGGCTGCTACGGGTGAATTTCGTTACAAGCTAAAGGAGCATCACATGCTTCAAATATAACTGTTTCTGATGATTTTGAAAAGGTCCAGTCCAGTTTTTGGAGTTCTGCATGGACTATATCAGATTTGGCTTTTTTTGTGTTGTTTCAATGCAAAGAAAAAAAAAAACAGTAGAATAACAGAGAATTTGTGATTACAACAATTTTCTGGGAGAAGTGTTGTGTTATCTGACAGAAATGAAGGGGTGTCAATATTTTTATGTACAGTACTATGTATATTTTATTTTGTCTTATAAAGTTGTATTCTTTTAAAAGCAACCTTTTTATAAAGGTTTTTGCTCTCAAAAAGTTCTGTAATCATTGTTGTCCTTGTATATTTCTTGTGCTTGTTTCTGGTGTGCATGTTCTACGCCATGTTTCTACTTTTATGTTCTAATATTTAATTACCTCCAAATGTGCTATGAAGTGCATTTGAATTAAATTGTGTTTTATAAAAATCAACCAGACCTAGGTTTCAAATTAAATGGTAGTGTTAAACCTGTTGAAGAGTGTTTCAGATACTTGATGGTTCATTTTCATTAAGCAGTTCCGGAGGCTTACAGATTACAAATTAAAAGGTCACCCTCTGTCCTTCAGCAGCCAGGTGCACGATCAACACTGCTAACCAGCTTTCATGGCCTGCCAAAGTCTGACTGTCTGTTAGACACATGACATTGACATAACAGAGCGCAAGAGCAGCTCAGAAGGAAAAAGGGAGGATCTTTGTGTTGCTGAAAACTCTTACTGAAAAAAAAAAAAATTCTTAAACAAACTCTAGCAACACGTCAATTTTCAACACTTTGGATTATGATTCAATACCTGGAAGTATTTAAAAAGTTTTTAAAGTGGTTTTAAAAAGGTTCTCTGTAGTTTTCTCCTTTTCAGCAATAAACATCCAGCAATTATACAGCAAACCTTCTGTTCACCACAACTGCTACTCTGTGTGAACGAATAAACACAAACACAGCGATTACATGTTGGCAGCATGTGATGCAGTAATGAGTTAGGTAATTAAGTTACCTGGATGTAACTACAGTTCTGTGAATCTATCTACAGACCCCACAGCTACTCTGTACGTAAATTAAAGAATGAAAACACGTAAGTGGCAATGATAATGGATGGATGTGTCGTTACTTCGTTACAGAACTATTAAACAGTGATCTCAAATATTTATTGCAAAATTCTTCAAATCTCACTAAGCAGCTAGACTGATTTCTGTACTCACTAAAATGTCACTGTGAGGATGACTTCCACATTTTTGGTGCCTCAGCTGCATCATTTCTTTAATAAGTATTTATACAAATCCTGTTGTGACATCAATGCCCTCCGAGAGAGAACAAATGAGAAGAACATTCTTTCTTGCGTCATTAACATGTATGCACCGCAATCACAGCAGCTGCTCTGAGTACCTGGTCAAAATCTTTATGCTTCTTTGGGGATTGATGAACTGAGGGCAGAGTTGATATAAGATGACTCTATTAAGAAACAAGGAGAAGGACCTGTTTTTCACAGTACAGGGTCTGTGCAAAGGCCTTCCTTTAGATCACCATACAGGCCAGTGTCCCTATCACTGTTATACTTCAGAGTAGCTTTGAGATGTTTCAGACACAATAGAAGAACTGAGGCCAACAAACAGAAAAGAAGAAGAAGAAAACTCAAAGAAATGCTACATAACATACTGTACAGTCTTCAGCTGGCTCCTGGATTTATTGATGCGCAAAAATAAATTTTCATATGTGGACACACACACACACACACACACACACACACAGAGGTACCTTCTGCAAATGCATGCATACAAAAACATTTGCACACAAATCCCCCTGAATTCAACACATTTCTAGTCATTTAGCCACTCTGGCCAGGCTTCAGGCATTAGCGGTGCACCTAACATGAACCCACACACATACACAGACTCACATAGTTGTAAACATTAGCAATATTTCCCATTTCCTCTTCAGGGCAAACTGGGGAGCAGTAGATCTTCAGGGCCGCTGAGCCCTTTCCTGGTAATAATCTCCTGTACACTTTACACCGCCAGGGAGATGAATCATAGTGGACGGAGTCACTAAGTGAGTTAGAGGGGTAAGGGGGCCCTGACGTGCTGGCCTTTAGGGTCTCCTGGTGTCTGTGGATTCAGAAAGGCAGAGGGAGGCCAAGGACCCTGTTCAGGTATTGTTGCAGATCAGTTTTATCTGATGCAGATTAGGCTGCATGGAGTTTTATGCACAACCTTGCAATGAGTCTTATAAGATTAAAATATATTTTTGTTGCTCACAGGATTAACATTTCATTGCTGAATTTTTGGTTGTCATGTATTTTCATTTAAACAAAAATGATATTATGTACTGCTCACTGTACATATTACATACAGACATGACAGTGGTAGGAATCTTCTCATAAAGATAATAAGCATATTTATTTAAATGCCAAACTACTGCTCTCAGAACCTGAAGTTTGGAGTTGTGGGACAACCATTTGGCCTCAAGGGTCTTTTCATTTCACCGCAAAGGCAAACCTTTTCCAACTTCATTAAAGTTCACAGTTTTTATTTATTCAACCTTTCACTAAGTAAATGAGTATTCTACTGTAACTACTATTGAGTTTCTTCAGTGGTCAACAGTCTTTTATCTAAAAGAACTGGCTCAGCATGAACATATTATATAAATATATATTATAGTTTGTTTGTTCTGGAAAGCTAACAAGAAATGTAATAGAGATTATGTCACATCAGGCCTGACTGATGAGGACGTGGCAGTGTGACAGAGACAGATTCACCTGCCATGGAGCCAGTCCCCAGGTGATGCTCACTATCTACTTAAACTGCTGACAGACCGCCTAAGAAAAAAAGACAGAAACACCTAAATTTATTGGCGACATCTGTGGTGTGGTGACAGGCTGCAAGTCAAAATCAGAGGCTGAGCTTTAAAATTTGTGCCTTTATGATTCTAAATTACACCAGCAGCATATTTCACAGGAGCTGACATTTGTGCCTTAAATTTATGAAAGACACTTAGTCACAGTAGTGGGTGCAATAGGTATTAATACATTTACTAAGGCAGGAAGTACGACATATGTTATTCCATACTTCTACTCCACTAGATTTTTAACAGACTTAGTTGAGTTACTGTCCAGGTTATGAATTCATATGAAAACATGCAATATGCTTAGAAAATATCATGTATCTTTATTACCCAACAGTATAAAGTATTTAAAT
Organism: Monopterus albus; assembly: GCF_001952655.1. Lineage (NCBI taxonomy): Eukaryota > Metazoa > Chordata > Actinopteri > Synbranchiformes > Synbranchidae > Monopterus > Monopterus albus. The sequence continues at coordinate 2,499,016 of NW_018127902.1, forward strand.
TAGGTCCACCTTTACCAGCTACACTGTTAAAATGCTGCTTAAACACTTGGTTAAGAGTTTATTAGCTACAAGCTAAAATGAATATAGTCTACAACAGTCCTAAAATAAATCCTCCTTCAGGAAGGTGATAATATTCGGTTCTTGTTCAAACTGTTAGAGAGGAGTTCATTCATCTGTATGATCATTTTGGAGGCTACTGTCTGTAGTGCAGTTGAACTGCTTTGGGTTATACTAAAAAATGTTTTTAATATTTAGTCTGCTTTCATTGGTACAGTATAAGCAGAGTGGACAGGGTATTAAAACAGGAGCAATAGTGGAAGCAGCACTCGGCAGCAATATTACCAGTGACGGCTGTAATTTAGTACTGGAAATGGCAAAAAAAGTGGTTGTAACTGGGGCAGCAGTAGCAGTAGTGCACGTATTGGGGCCAATAGTAGTGCAGGTGGTAGTAGTACTTGTTGTAACACTCATTAAGACAGAACAGTGTTGTACCTTTGTTTCTTTAGTTATCGTCATACATTTAATCCTAACCAGCTCTTTTCGTATTGGGAACTAAGGTGATTTCACTGTAATGTTTATTTTATACATCTATATGTGTATTGTTACACTGATTGTGACTATTTTTGTTTCTATCTGATTTAATATTTGTTGTGTTTTTTCATGGTATTGTCTGTATTTTTAATGCACAATTAGCCGTATATAATAGTTTATGGAACGTAGCTACATCTCAAGAACTGGTTGAAAATGAGTCTGTAGATTTTAACGGGCTAACCTTCTAAATAGTGAAATTTGTTCTATATTGGTACAGGAGGTGTAATTGCAGGTTTGTAGTACAGTGTAGCTGTGTCATTAACCTACAGATAGTATTAGTAGTAAAAACAGTAGCTGTAGTCATGTACGTTTCTTAGGGGGAAGGTTTGCCACAATATTTGATACTAACACACCAAATTCAAAGTGAGCAGCAGTAGCCAGACATTGTTTTTGGCAGTGGAATCTTCAACAGCTTGCCTACTGAAGCCCACAGGCTCCTTCCCCACAAGAAAGTATTTGCAAAAAATCTAATATTGCCCTGTATTCAACCGTTGTAAGTGACAAGGAACAGCCTGCTATTGTGATGGTTGACAGACAGTGGGGAGGTTTGTACTACAGCTCATTTTCATCTAATGTTCTAGATGTTCTTTGAGGTTCACATCTACTGCTCTCATCATCTTCCACTGTCCATTAACTGAAGCTTCATCATAGGTATTCTTTAACGACATCACACCTAGCCAGTTTCATTTCATTGAACTTCCCCTTTAAAAACCCCAAAAACATCCTGACTAATCAAAAAACATCAGTGAACAGGAAGAAATCCAGCCCCTGGTGCCTGTCATCTGTCTGTCTCATCCTAGTTTCTGCTCCGAAGCAGCTGCTTACCAACAGCTGACAATATCTTCAAAGAGATGGCCCCTTGCACTGGATTCTGATTGGGTCAGTACGATGTGTTTCACTGTCATGTTTGGCAGCTGTGTATCAGAGCGAAGAGGCAACGTTAGAGAGACAGCCGGGGCGGTAGAGATGAAAAGGAGATGAAGACAGACAAACACTAAAGAGAAAAGTGTGAGGGGAGATACTGTGAACAAAAGTGGAGGAAAACGGGAGAATGGAAGGAGTGAAAACAAATGTCCAGAAAGGGAGAAAGAGAGAAATGAGACATGTAGAGAGAAAACAAAAGAGTATGTGAAGCTGCTTGTGTGACATGAAAGCACAGGTTGTATAATGCAGATTTGCACTGACACTGAGAAGTAGGATGAGGAGATGAAGGGTCCCCTCTGTTACATTCCATCAGTGAAGAGAATTGGCATAACAAATAGCCCAATCTGTGCACCTAACAATCTGCACCACTCCCTTTTTAACAGCCAAGATTTACCACTGCCTACAGGAAGTTCTATGCATTCTGTAACTACGTAGCATTATGCCAGGGTGCCATTCATAAATTTGTGAGCATAGCAGATGTTTGCGTACACAGAGGGAAAAAGCATTTGAGTTTGAAGTCAAATATCAACATCACTGATTCACCGCTCATCCCACCTACAAATCACACTCCTTTACTTGCCTGCAGTAAAGCACCACATTACTCTGATGCAAATGAGATGTAGTGGGTGTGATGCATGGAACTGGATGTAGTATCTTCAAGAAACTCGCAGGCGATACAAGCAGCCACCACTCATGTCGACGTACTCTGTACCAACACACACATATTGGTTTATGAATGGCCTGGGAGATGAGGCATTACAGTGGGCTGCGGTCAAAGGAACCCAAGGGCCATGAGTTCTTTATAGTGAGTGATGGGAGGTGTATGCACAGGAGCTGCTGGTCTCCCCACATTACGACATAGTGTGACGGCATGTGGAGCAAAAAGAAGCGCATTGAGCAGAAACACATATATGCAAACTGAATCTGGTGTGAAATGTGGGTGAATAAGCACAGGTGTGTGAGATGGCAAACAACACTGGAACAGCTGATGGGATGTTAGGGCTCAGATGAGAGGCTGATGCTGCAGAGCAGTATGTGATTGTTTCAGGGGCTTGAACCTGTGAGCTGCATCCATTATTTCCTCTCAGGGTTATGATGTGTGTTTCTGGGCACAAGTGTGTGTAACAGAATAAACTGTGCACAGTTAAGTGTGTGGGTGTATCTGGAAGTTAATGCGACAGACAGAGAATGATAGAGACAATAGTCAGTCAGGAAGGTAGCCAGAAAAACTGATTACCAGCAGGGCCGTGAAAAGATCTACTTCTATTGAGGCCATGAGCCCAAGTTCCTCCATTACACTACCCCCTCTCAGAAAATTCTAGCCAGAGACCAGAAATAATATATTATTTCTATATAATAATATTTTTTAATATTTAATCTATTTAGTTAACTGTTCAAGTATATTTTCTGACATTTTTATGACAGCTGGCTAAACAGGCACAGAATCAGATGGACAGAGTAGCTAAATGGAAGAATACTGACAGAAAGCCAAAATCATGACATCACGTCTGAGCTAAACTTTGCTCCAGCAGCTTCTGCCACTCAGTGCAACCTCTTATTCAGTATTTCTTTCCATGTCTCTGACAAAATCAGGCATGCTCATGTGGTTAGCTGGTTAAAAAGTTAAGTTCAAATGTATTCAAGCTAATATACCATTTGTTCAAAATAATTAGAATGCAACCCGTTAATTTGCTATTTCTTTGCTTAGTTTACTGATGGGTCAGTAGAGCATGCAGTGGGTCAAGCTGATAGTGAACTTTAATAGCCCCCTCTTCTGGTCCACATTTGAACATGTCAGTACAGGTTAATATTTAAAATTTTCCCACATTCAATTGAAAGGTTTTGAATAAAATTTTGAAATAAAAGTGACTGCCCTATACTACAATACTTTATTGACTCACTCCTTGACTTGTCTCTGCTGCTGAGCTGTGATGTCGAGCCTGTGAAGATCAAGCGCTCCTAGGAAACAGGATAATACCCTGATTAAAAACAGTTAAACAAGGCAATATTGCACACAGATGATTGCACGGTAAAAATAACGATGTCAATTTATAGTAGTGGACTGATTAAAGGGGTGGAAGGTAAAACCTCTCCTGTACTTATAGACATACAGTATCTTGGTAACACATCTTCATTCAGTGAGAGATGCTTGGCTCCGTTCACCATGATGAGGTGTGCTGAAGCGCTCTGGGCAGATGTCTATCTAATGCTCTCAGTAGGATTATTAATATTCATCAGCATCAGCCAACTCTGATCAGTTCCACAGGTTCACAAAGACACTCACACTACTGTATGCACAGCTAAACAAACAAAACAATCTTTCCAATTTATTATTCCTTGAAATCTCAGGACAGCATCAGTAAGACTGTGCTGTCAGTTTAAAAGAAAAGCTGATTACTTTTCACACACAAAAACCAAAACAAACAAAAAAAAAACAGAGTAAAGCTATCATAATGGAACTTGTCTGCGTATTTTGAAAGGTATACACTGGAACAGGACAGGAGTTTGAGAGAGAATATTTCCCCTGACAACTAAATGCCAAAGTTTACTATTTCAACAACAACTTTAGACTTGCTAACAGTCCCTAGGGACTGCATTGTTTTCTAAGTACCAAAGAATGATTTCTTTTTTTGCTGAAGTTAACATAGCACTGACAGTTTTGCCCTTGAGCCTTACAAGCAGTGAGAAATTACAGAGTTTTCCTTAGGGAAGCACATGAAGAAAGGCCTGGAGGTCACAATGCTAAATGTGAAAACCATGTGTGGAGCCAATGGAAACCATTTATATCAGGTTGAATCACAATGTGGCCACTAGTTACAGGGATATTTTATCTATTTATTTATTTAAAATGTACAGTGTATGGTGCATCAAATGTTACCATTTGATGCACCATACCAGTTCATAACTTTAAGCAAATTTATGTCTGTAGTCCCTTGGCAGGTCAGAACAATAAAATCCATAATCTTACAGACCACACAATACAAATCTTCAGATGTTACTATACATACTATACTACACAGGTTTATGCTTGTCAAATATAGAAATACATCAAGAAAGCCCTGAAATAAAACATTACTCAGAACAGATCTGACAGGCTTTTGGCACATTTTTAAGTTGTTTTAAAAGTGCTAATGAAGCTGCAACCCTCAGATCATCAGGAAGACATTTCCATTGGTTTGGGGCTTTTACAGTAAAAGCTGATTGTCCACATGTAGTGCGGGGGAATGGTAGAGTACAATCTCAGACAGAGGATATTCTGGAGGGCCTAATATTGTTTGCTGAGTGATTAGACACAAAATCACTTAATGGAGGAGGGGCCAGGCCACTTAACATTTTATATACCAGCCACAAATTTGAATCTAAAGTTCTCAAAACTCAACAGATTGTATTTCACCAGTACCGTTCAATAATGGGAATGCATTCATTGTTTATCTAGGGTTTTCATATCTTGTATGTATAACAACTCAGTATGTAATGCAATATGACATATGGAAAAAGATTATTGCATGTATAAATATCTAAAATTTGCTATATCCAAGGCTTGGATCATCACTGGGCAAAGCAGGGCAACTGCAGAAGGACCAAAAATCCCAAGGGGTGTACAGTCAACCTGGGTGGTTTCTCACCTCATCAACTACATCCAGTGGCCAACATTCACGAGTCAGAGAGCAATATGTGGACATGTAGCGCATCAGACTTTGCAGCAGAGCAGAGTTTGCATCCCGTCACAGACCTGCAATTAATGTTCTCTTTCTCTTTAAATTGTAACCATAATCTTTAACCTTACTTTGCTATAAATGTAGCTGCCACAAGCAAATATTGTAAACAGAATGTGATTTAAAATGTAAAATGGGGTTTTGCATATCTGTCAAATAACATGTTCTTGTCTTGTCTCACACAAAGACAAGGAGGAGCAGGGGGATTAACAGTGGGCTGGCCGCTCAGCTAACATAATTAGTTCTTTTATTTTACAGTTGTGTTCCAACTTGAACAAAGATGGTGCCAGTGTGTCTGGCTTGCCATCTGTCATTGCTTATTTTTCACTTTTTTGCTCTTATCCTTGCTTATATAGAACATCACCTCTCTACTGACTTATGACCGCTCAGTTTTACTCAGCTTTGGAGCTTTGTCCCATAATTTGGTGGGTTATTGTTCAGCTGGAGGGGATTTTCCCCTGCCACCTTTCTTGGCAAGTGTGCCTGCCTATCTCCGTTGCCCAGCAACTCCCCTTCCAAGGAATTACTGCAGGTGTCGTGGGAAGCAAGGCTTACCTTGCTCTGATACTGCTTTCTGGAATAAATCCCTGCCATGCTCTTTTGGATTTTGGCCTGGTCTCCTACCATCAGGTCTCTCGACGTATGCTGGATCCTGTGGTCCCCTGCCTCATCCTTGTACTTGGCCTGCCGTCTGAGCCTCGAGCTCTCAGCCAGCACTGGTGTCATTTCTATGGACCAGGAGTTAACTCCAGCCATCTTCGTCCACTGGATCACTTACCCTCCCTGGATTTAAGATGTGATTCTGTGGTTAGGTTTGCTCTAGTAAACGCCAGATCCCTGGCTAATAAAGCTTTTATGTTAAATGACTTTTTTTACAGCCTCGCATCTAGACTTTCTCTGTATTATGGAGACATGGCTCAACTCTGGTGAGTTATCTATACTTGCAGAGGTTTTACCTCAAGACTGTGAATGTGAGTTAGTGCAGTCTGTGGCTACTCATGACTAAGGCCACACCTTAAACCTTGTACTATCTCATGGCCTTACAATCTCAAATATTAAACTGGTTGAGGAATTTGTTTCTGACCACAGACCTGCACTCTTTGAGCTAATGCTGTCTCATCAGCCCATTCATTCCCATGCAACCATCGCTGTGTTAGCATGTTACATCCTTCTTCTATTGCTAACTTCTCTGCTGTTTTTAGTAATACTGAGGAGCTTTCCCCCGATGCTCTCTCCAGCCTCAATACAAAGGGCCTGACTTCCACATATTGTTCTCTTTGTATTAATATCTTTGATCTGGTGGCCCCTTTTAAGACCTTTAACGCAAAAAAAAGAAAGGAAAGCCCTGGTTTAATGAAAATACGCATGCTGCTAGGTGCTAGGAGAGACGTTTCTTTTGACATTCTAAGGGACAGCCGGCACAATTACCAGAATATCATTCATTTTCTATACCGCTTACCAGAAAATCATGAAACGCAAAAAGAAAAAAATACTTCTCAGCCATTATTATGGAAAACTAATGTAATCCTCATGCTCTTTTTAGCTCTAAAAATAATGTCTTAACTCCTCCACAAGTTCCACTGGATGGTTCACCAGATGTCTGTGATTACGTATATTTCTACAGTCCTTCCTGAAAGAGGTTTTAAATATTAGGTCACAAATTCCATCCTCCAATGCTTTAGCCCCTTCTGCTGCCATCCCCTCCTTTGTTTTCCAAATTTTAGCAATTGTCCCTTTCCTCTCTAAAGGAGATTAGTACCCATCTTAAACCTTCTGCCTGTCCCAGGGGTATCCTTCCCCTTCACCTTCTCAAAGAGGCCTCTGGACAAATCAGGCCCTCTATTTTGGCACTTTGCACTCAATCTGGGTTTAGAGCCCTTCATAGCACAGAGCTAGCACTTCTTAAAGTAGTCAATAATCTACTGCGCACTACTGATTCAGGGAACTTTGATGCCCTTATGCTTTTAGATCTTTCCACAGCATATGATACAGTTGACCTCATTTCCTGCCTGGAGCATCTAGATGGTATTTTGGGTGCTGCCCTGCAATGGGTGACGTCTTATTTAACAGAAAGACTTTTTTTGTAAATATTGGCGACGCCTTTTCTTCCTCTGCCCCCCTGCCTTTCGGGGTTCCTTAGGGCTCCATTCTTGGCCCCTACCTATTTCTACTCTTTATCATCAGTAAACATGAAATGTCCTTTCATTGTTTTGCTGATGATACTCAGCTGTACTTTCCCTTAAAAACAGACAGAAATGAATATTTAAAGTCTCTGACTGACAGCGTAACTGACATTAAAGACAGGATGGCTGCAAATTTCTTAAATTTGAATGAAAATAAAACAGAGTTGATTATTTTTACTCCAAATACCACCAGCACCAATCCTGCTCTGAACCTGGGCTCCCTGCCCTCCTTTGTAAAACTGTCAAAAATAGAGGATACACCGGATAAACATTAAATTAGACAAACAAATTAACTCTGTGGTTAGCTCCAGTTTTTTTTCAGTTGAAGTTTTTATCAAAGATTAAACCTTTCCTTCCCAGGAATATTTTAGAAATACTTATTCATGCTTTTATTTTGAGTCGCATCGACTATTGCAACTCTCTACATACTGGTGTATCCCACTCCTTGATAAACCGTCTCCAACGCTTTTTGACCCATACTCCTAAATGGGACCATATTACTCTTGTCCCGGCCATGCTTCATTGGCTACCAGTTTCTTTCAAGATACAGTTTAAGATTCTTTTAATGGATTTTAAGGCACTGAATGGCCTAGCCCCCAGCTATCTCCTGGAACTTCTTATACCTTACTGCCCCATGACAGCTCTTAGATCTGCTGACCATTCTGTCCTGGTTGTCCCTCCTAGAGGAGGAGAACACGAATTCTCAGTGATAGCTCCTAAGCTTTGGAACAACCTGCCCCTACATGTTAAATTGGCCCCATCCTTGTCTGTTTTTAAGCCCTTATTAAAGATTTATGTATTAGCGTTTGGCCAAACCTCTTAAAATTTCATATTACTTTTTACAGGTGTAAAAAAAGGCTGCACTGGCCTTTTGGCCTTTTTGTCAGTTGTCACTGTTTATGTTACTATTGGTATGATGTTTTTCTTTTTAAACTCCATATTTGGTTTATGATTTTTTCAGTTTATTGTTGTTTTTTTGTGTTAAACAGCACAGACAATGTACAATTCTGACCAGAGGTACAGCACACATCTGGAAGTGATCTCCTGAGTAGTTTAACACACACAAAGCTAAGGTGGAAATCTCATTAATGTGTAAAGCCTCCAGTCAGTAAGAACGGCTTCTGAGAGCACGCTAATCCCACTCCTGACTAAGTCAAGCATCACTGCTGACTGAAGCACCGTAGAAGAGGAGCACAGTGACCGATGGCAGTCACGATGGCACAACTAAACAGGAGTGGCCACTCAAGAAAACAGAGGCCAAAGTCCTGTCTGCTGAGCCTCTCTTCTCCTCTCCTTTGCCTCGTCTAAAAGGCAAGTATAGATAGATAGATCTTTAGCTGATTCATATTCTGCTTTATAGTGATGTTTATAGTGAGAAGTTTGAGCTTGTGGTATGAGTGTGTATGGGTCTACAGGGGTAAGGACACATAGGTGAGTATGGAATATGTACTAAAGGTGTGTGTGTCTGCTTTGTGCCAGGGCTTCTATTAGAGATAAACAAATTCATTTATCCAATACTACAGCAGCTCACCTATCATAATAACACAAGAGCCAGGCGATGCCGGCTTAGTCATCTATCAGTCACTTGCACGTCGGGATGCCACAACAGAACAAGGCTGCTGACAACAGTGGAGATATAATACCCTACCACAGGGACACTTTCTGTCAGTTTGATAGTGAAAAAATATGAAACAGAAAACACACAGTGCTTCTTCTGACCACAGTGATTTGACAGTTAACACAACAACAGTATATTAGCAGAGAAGGCAACGTGAAGGACTACGCAATCATGTCTAAACAGATAATGGTCAGTAGTTTGTGCAGTACTGAAATTACTTGTCATACTGACTCAGCCATCTTTAGGAACTAAAATGTATTAGAACTTTTTAAAGGCCACTCCAGTGATCCACAAAGTGAGGGCCGTAAGATAGTTTTAAAAGTGAAATGACAGCAGCGGGTGAGATATACTGAGACAGTAGTTGCTAGTACTGTTTGAGTCAAGTTTCAAAAATACTGGATCCTATTAGATATAAACTTTCATTAAACCGCTGGCTCTAAAATGTCCTATTCTTTTAAACTCTATCCTGGAGACATTACAAGACTATTTTCACAGGCTGAACAGTACTAGTTGACCTTCAAGGATAAAGTTGGTGGAGCACTTCTTTTTTTATGTTGCACTAACTTAACTAAAGAGCAAACCTTGCCTCAAATGTACAAATTAAATAATCAAAGTATTATTATTATTAAAGTAATATTAAAATTAAAAATCCAAGTCTCTCAAAAGTCAACATACAGTATATAAACAAGGAAAATCAGCTTCTTGTTTTTAGATCATAGCTGATGTTCGGATTGCTGGCCAGACAAAACAGTACATTGGATTTCATGACATCATCTTGGGCTCTGGAAAACTGTGAAAATAAAATAAAAAATATTAGTTTTGGGCCACAGGAAGACTAGTGACCACTATATGAAAGCTAACAAAGCATCCAAATATAGAAGAAAGCATAATGTTACAGTCTTAAACTGGACATGGTAACAAACTTCCCACCACAGCATACAATAAAATTTAATTGAGATTTAAATGTACATGTTGCCTGTAGTTATTTTTATATGCACACATTTTAACCAGGTCTACTTTAAGCAAATTTTAGAAGCTTATGTGAAATGTGCATTTCCAGTAGCTGTAGATGAATATACAGGTATTCAAGAGCACATGACCAGTCACATGAGCAGTAAGTTTATCAAGACATTTCATTGCTGCATCACACCTAAGATTTGTGCTTTTTTTAATAGCTGTGTTGCTCTGTTCGACAGAGGTGACATGCACAATCCCCCTGTTTGGATTTGATGCTTTATATTTTATTCTCTGGTTGACTGGAGGCAGACAGCAGTGAATGGCAGCATGACATAAATAATCTGTCTACAGTGCAGACGAAGGTACCGGAAGGTCACGGTGTATTTGAAAAATCGGTTAAGGCACTCGTTCATCACATCTGATCTTTTCCTATATACCAGTTTTTTTCTACCTCAATGTGGTGAAAATCTTTTTTGTAATAGTTGACATTTTTCCCTCAGGTTCTTGGATTTCCATTTGTTTAATACACACAAAATAAAGGGTTGATAGGTTGATGAAAACATACACAAGGTTAAAATGTTCTTGCCTTCATGTATTATTTAAGTTAAATCGGAATGTGGCTGAAGAAGTGAGTCATGATAGCGTCACTGTCTACAGCCATCCTTTAGTGAAAATCATACAAACAAAATTTTCACCAGAATGACTGCTACGGTTTGTCGGCATATAAACTCTCATGGTGACCATGACTTCTGCTCACTCAAATAATCTACCAGGAAAAGAAACAGCCACAGGCAAAGGTCAAAGACTGATGGCAACAAAGAGAAACAGAGGAGCGAACACCGTATTGATTAACTCATCTAAGTGTCCCAAGTTCCCTGACACAGTACCCTCGGCAGTTTGTTGCACGAATCTACGGCGTGACTCAGCCCCTCCGACACAACTGCCTCGGTGTGTGATTTACAGTCACAAGGTTGCTGGAAATAACAGTGTATTTACAACGGGGTGCAAGTGGGTTTGTGAGCATCCTAAGCACTGGCACTGTTAAAATTCACAGCTGTTGAGCAGTTAGATGGAATTTTTAACACTCCCACCTTCCACCGTTTTCATACCTGTGTGTCAGTGAGGCTCCATAGATTTACTGACATCCTCCTGATACTGTAAACATATCTGATGTAGAGTTGGTACAGCCAGTAAACTGGAAATGTGTATATTTTAATGTACAGCTGAGCTCTTGCTCTACTGTATAACACATGCTGACTTTTTTTTGTCAGTCTCAAATGTCCCTACTAAACTAAGTGGCATTTGTTACCACTTGTTTTGTCCATCTGCCCCCTCCCCAGACTCCACCCACTGATCCCTACCCATTTGCCCTTTCCTCTGTCTTTATATCTCCCAGTCCTGGGGCTCAGCGGCTGTTCTTGTTATCACTGAGGAGTGCACAGGGGCTTCGTGTTGGTGCGTTTGGCGATGAGGTGGGGACGGTGAAAAATGAGGCAGGTGGGGGCAATTTATCAACACCTGAGCGGTTCGTGGCGGCATTGAGTCAGAGGGAGATGAGGCAGTGCAGTTTTTCTGTGTGAGGCCAAAATGGATGAAACAGATGAGGTTTCTCCTCAACTGCATCAGACAGACAGCAGGGAGAATAGATAGAGAGAGGAAGAGCAAGGGTCCTCCTTAGCCCCTGGCCACTTTTATCTCCTTCCCTATAATCCCATTCTCCAGTGCTCTACTTCACTGCATAAACAAATAAATTCAGAGAGGCACTGTACACACACACACACACACACACACACACACACACACAGAGCAAGCAAGAGAGAGAGAGAGTTACTTTACTGTGTAGTTACAACAGATTAGAGGCACCTGAATATACAGAATATGAGGAGCAAACTAATTTTCCTGAAGTTGAGCCAGTGAAACTCGGACAGTTGAGGGAACAATAAGCAGCAATGGTGAAACAAGGATAAGTAAGAAGAGGAAACAAGAGAACAATAGGAGAAACATCTGGTGGGATTCTTAAGTGCATGGAGAAAAACAGACTTCTTGTAACTCCGGATTTGATCGTGACATCAGACTGAACAGGGAGCAGTTTCTGTTTCATCATGTTCATACCTCATGTACACAAATTGTAGAAGAAACAGTGGAACAAACAACAGTTGTGCAGCAGTATTAGATTGCTAATGCAGCATAGAAAACAGGTTGAATGAACAATGCCAAAAAAAAAAAGAACTTCTATCTCCATTTTCTTATACAAAATGTGTAACAAACACCTGCTACTATTGGCCAAAAGCATGGATTTAGAACATTTATGTTCATGGTATGTTCATTAACTGGTTACTGACTTTGTCTGTATGTCATTTGGTGCAGGGCAGGTAGTGAGTTTATCAGAGCTCATGGCGAACTGCCTGTCTGAAATCTGCCAGCTGCCTGCTGGCATGGAAAGAGAGTTTGATGATGGTGTTGATAATGAGCCAGAGGCTATGTTCACCTTACAGGTCCTAATGTTCAATTCCACTTTTTATCTCAGATCTGTTCTTTTTGTGTTGATGCATGGTTTACATCCATGTCTGACATGTTTCCAGCTCCGGTGTCAACACTGTTGAACTCCTAACAGCCACGCATGCATAGATTTAACTGAATGTGAGCCACGTGTACATAAGAATATATGACATGCACATAATTCATCTGTACGACAGTCAAATTGCACAATTTCCTCAAAAACAGCACAGTCACTATCTGTTCTTTCCGTTTGATAGCCTGAGCCACAGCCTCTCAAGAGTGTACGTGCCCTAACCGGAAGGTCGGCAGTTCGATTCCCATTCTCCCCAGTCCATATGTTGAAGTGTCCATGGGCAAGAAACTGAACCCCAAGTTGTTCCTGATGGCCAGAGCAGTAACACACTTGGCAAATAAAAGTGATTATCATCATCATTACCATCATGGTAAACAAGCAACATTTAGCAAGATTATCTTTACTGATTTAACTGGAGGTAAAACTGACACTGAGCACACTCATGTTGGTAACAAGCCCCATCATGGAATCCTGATTATCTACTGTATATTAACTTAACTTCCTAAAGTCACTGTGTACTGAATGTGTATGAGAGAAAACTTGTCCGAGAGAACAGAGGCAGAGAGCTAGAGACAGATGAGGAGAGAAAAATATCATTAAAGCTCTGTGCCCCTGAGTCACCTTACCATGTTTTATTTACTGTCCCTTAGAAGCAGAGCTGCCATCAGAACTGTTTGCTCCACAGTCTGGGTCAGCTCAGGCCGAGCACCTGACACACACACGGCCAGAGGCTACAGCTCTTCAGGACACACTCGAGTCACACACACACTTGATGATTTAGCAAACTTTGAGATATTGTATTGACTTATCTTACTTATTCAGCTATAACACATGGCCTCCAACTCTTAAGAGCAAGACTGTATACACTTGGAAAAGAGAAATAATGCATTTTTCTTTTACAGATTAAAAGCTTAATTCATAAGTAATAAAATATTCTCATGCTCAAATGCTCAGTCACTCAGGGGTTTTCCTTTTAAGTCAAATCATTTTACATAATGCTGAATGAAACCACAGTGACATCTGTGGTGCACAGTGTGGCTTAAGCCGGCCCCACTTTACAGGATGATTAGCCCGAGCTCTTTCTTCTCTATGCAAAACGTAGCACACGAGCGTTACTGCAACAAATGTCTGCCTCCATGTTTGTTTTGTAATAAAGTCATATCTGATCGTGTGGGTTTCTGTGAGATCCCTGGTGCCCGGAATCGGCGTCTCTGAAATCATTCAGTAAAAACATCATGTGTGTGGTCCTGCCTCTGAACTCGTGTGTGTGTGCGTGTGTGCTCTTAAGATTAAACTGCAAAGAATTTTGTTAGGGGGTGGGGGAAACTGATCTGCCAATCTAATTTGAGAGCACAAACTAACAAAGATGTAAAATAATTAACATTTTAACTTTAATGGCTTTCAAAAACAGCACAGAAAACACAAAATACATGCATACCTCTTTGCTTAAAATCAAAACAAACAAACTCCACTGAAGACAAATGACTAATTTGTTAAGTCTCTCCTGAAACCTGCCAGATCTCACACTGGGGACTAAAACACATGCACACACACAATTTTACAGCTAATACATTACAATCTGTAGGGGAAATGTCTCACTAACTGTCAACAGCAAACCAACAGCTTCATAGCTGCCGGTGCTCCTGCCTCTTAGCAATTATTTTTGCTGATTTGCGGCCTTCATGCACACACTCATCTCCACACATTATGGCCCAATTCCCTGATAAATCAACCCTAACAGGTTAATCTGAATGAGCCCAAAGTAAGGTAAGACGAGGTGACAGTGTTTTAAAAAATGGCAGGCAGACATCTGGTGATATACGATGGAACTGAAATGAAGGAACAGGGTTGAGGAGGGCGGTGAAACATCGACTGCCTCTGCAGCTCAGCCCTCCAGTTAACACTGATGCTGAATGGTACCTCCAGCAACAAGCTGTGCCCTTGTATCACTCTAAGTTTTTAATGAGAGCAGCTGCTCCCAGCAGAGCTTATCGGTCCAGCACTGGGCCGACTGCCTCTACAACAGTTTCCATGACATTTTAGAAATGTTTTTGAAAAGGGCAGTAAAGTTTGTATAACAGCATGAAGTTAATAGATTACTAATGGCTTATTGATAGCATGGGACTACGGTGCTACAGTGGAATTACACAGAGACAATAAACCCTAAATATAACTCACACATAGTATCACTCAAAAACATACAGTAGATTAAAGTCTTGGTTTTTAGGGAGTGTTCTACTAGTCAAGTGGAAGTCAACACACATACAGCACTAAATCAGTTCTGGTTAGGATCAGTATGTTTCCTCAGTTTTAGATCACTGTAAATTGAATATCTGTGGGGTTTAAATTGTCGGTCAAACAGAGACAATTTGAACACATCACTTATTGCTGAAGACCTACTGTGCAGCGACATGCAATTAGCTACCATTCATTTTCTACGAGACACAAGCAAATTGCTTCTCAGAGCATTGTGGGATTCCATGGCGACTGAAGGGGAGGGGGTCAGAAGTTAAAAATGTTTAACTATGCAAATGAAGGTGAAGTTTACCCGGAAGTGACAGTTAAAACTGAGGATGTGGCTTGTTTAGACACAGGTGAATGGTAAAACATCTGTGGATGACCTAATAATAATAGTGTCTCCTATATGACAACGAGTGACGAATGCAGCTATAGAAACTGTCAGATAAAGCGAAGAGTTAATTACAAGGAGCCAAGTTAACTACACAGAGGAAAGACCTGCTAACTGGCTACCATAAAAGAACACTGTTACATGTCACTGTGTCGCCCTGTTTCGACACGTCTATAGTAACGGCTGAGAAGTGGCGTTCAGTGGGTTTTCAACATTAGGCTCATGCAAAATCATTAACTGATAAAAATGTCACACTGAAGATGAAAGACAGTCATTTCCATAAAAGTGATTAACCAACAACATGACTCACTGTAACTTGTAAAAAAAAAAAAAAAAAAAAGCAAAGAAAAAATATTCAGGTGGTGTTGGACACCAGTTGGCTTGTAAAGTCAGAGGAGAAAGGCCACTGAAGTGATGAAGTGAGTCCTGGTACTTTGCCAATTAAATGCTCACTCTGTGCTGTTTTGAAATAAAACAGTCAAACAGCATGAGGAGGAGGAAAAAGTGGAAGTAAAAGCAGAAGCAATCTGTCATGTAGAAGAAATCAGATCAGTTCAAATACTGTTTTTCTACAGTTCAATCATACGGTATAAATCGAGAAACAACCAACATACATTGCAACTCCATCACTCTATCCACCGATACGTTTTTATTCTCCTGCTCTGACTTCTTTCTTTTTCTCACATACACAGTGATTGATTTTTCCACACTTTTGCCATTTCTCTCTGTGCCACTGCAGCCCTGCTGTTTCCCTTCCCTGTTTGGATCTTCATTTCCTCTCCTGCTGCTCTGTCTTTCATGTCTGTTTTTGACAGACACATAAACTCAGTGTCTCTTCCTCTGCCGCCCAGGGACACAGACCACAGTCTGCTGTTGAGCTGCCTGCTCACCAAGTGCATCTGCAGGTATTTTCTGGAATGAGTTCAGCCGCATACTGCAGAGCTGAAGGCTGATTTCCAGCCTTCCTATACTGTCTTGGTATATGTCTTAAATCAGAATTCTGTGTTCAGAATTTGTCCAAACAGTCAAGCGTCCTATAAACTACTCATTATAGCATTGACACATAAACAGTCATTACCTGGTCCCGTGCAGACAGTTCACATGGATGAAATGAATGGTTCTTCAAAAGTAAAACTCACTGACAGTATATAAATCAAATGTGACATACCACTATGTACACCAGCCTTCTCTCTGTAATGTAACATGATAGTCCGTCAGCACTGCACAATAGGAGGTTTTCCTGTTTTTCCCATTCTTGAGATGAATGTTGATTTTGTACCGGACTAAAAAAAATGCAATAATCAAATGTGGTCACACTTGTGACCTCGGAATATGGTCTTATCTTTCTCTTGTCGCTTACCTTAGGATCAACATTAACATTTTTCCAGCCAGAAAATCTGTGCATAAAAACTGTTTTTTATTCAACATTTTGCAAACTATGCCTAAATACACACACACACACACTTGTTAATCAGTCTGATGTGCCACAGTCTGAACCTGACACCAAATACTTTATGTCTAAATGTAAAAGAAAGTTTGATTTAGGGGAGAAATTGCAAGTGGCACCCAGGTAATTTGAATTTGAGACAAAATTCCATAAAGATATAAATTTTGCTTCTACTCTTCAGGGTTCAGAAGGAACAAGTCATAATATTAAAGAGGAACTCCATGGGTTTTACACATAAAAGGCTGTTTACTAATACTGCATATGTGAAAAAATATGCATCACTTCTTTTGTGTCTCTATAGGGAGCTGTGCAAAGTCTGATCAATGTCAGGCTGGATTAGCTGGTACAAGCATTACATGCCCAAATCTCTGCACGAACTGCTGGCAGTAGAACTGCACTGTGGGTAATATGGGTTTTAACAAGGAAGAATGATGCATGGACTGAAAATAAAATATGTATGGTTTTGCTCTGTGCTGGAGGTAGGTTAGGGTTGGGGGGGGGGTGACATAACGCTGCAGGGGATGGAAATGGTATGATCAGCTCTAGGGGTGTGTGATATCATATTAAAGGCTTCTTTGTGCCATGAATGCTGCCTCCATTCAAAGCAAATGATCAAAGTAAAACCGATCAGTCACATACTCTCTCTGAAAATTACAGGTACAGAAAAGACCTTAATTGCTCAAGTAAACTTAAAACCATGACTCAGTGTAATGATAAATCTGTAGTCACTAAAGTACTGTGTAAATGAAGTACATGGTGGCACTATCTGCAACAAAAGCTAATGTGATCTTCTTTGGCCTATGGCCTTAGTTTCCAGTGAACTTCAGTGAAGACTTAAAGTTTTTGGGATATCCTACCTAACTGGTCATGTACCCAACGCGTCAGCAAGCTGTCTTGATGATTTCAATGCACAGGTACAAATAATAGTCCTGCTAAAATGAATAAAGGGATCATATGCTTGTACAGTCTGTCTGACCAAATGTGCCTGAGAGGGTAAAGCTGGGTTAAGGCCTTAAGGAGCCTGCTCAGCACAAAGCCTCTCTCCCTGTCTCACTCTCTTTGTAGAGGGGCTGATCAAAGAGCGGCACACCACATCAGGAAGCTTCTGAGCAGATGAATATGGACATCCCATTATGTCTCCCAGTGGGGTACGCTGAGGGATGTGAGTGCACACTGCCTCGTGTGCCTCTGAGCAACTGTGAACAAACCTGTGAGTGTGCACTTCAGCTCTGAATGCCGGATTCTGTACACGTTTGAAAACACTTCAGCTTGGAGGAGAGGAGTGAATGATGATGATGAAGGGTTTTTGAAGCATCTGAGCATGCTAACGGTCCGCAGCTGTAATCGCTAATGAGGAAGGCAGGGTGGATCTGTGCGGCGCTGCCTGTTTATTCAGATGAAAATCAGAGGATCAAAGGTTTTCTTTCAAATCATCACTGCTTTTGTCTTTCTGTCTGTGTCTCTGTGTAACCTGAGACGAACCCTGGCTCACCCCTGCCCCAACCATACCCTTCCAAAAAAAATGCATGGACCTGTCAACCTCTTAATCTTTCTTCCTCTGCTGCAGCAGGATAAAGTGCACTGTCACTGAAACAGGAAACCTGGATTCAAGCTCCCACCCTAAAGCAAATCAGCCACCTCAGTGGGTGCTCTTCGGTGACCTGTGACCTCCCTGCTGATGGAGGGATAAAGCTAAAAATGATTTGACTGGTGCCATGTCGACTATACAGCACATTGGGTTTGATTTTATGATTTGAGCTTTTCTCATTTCTTATTATAAATAAGGCAGAAAAACCAAATTCTGTGCATCTTTTTCTGTAGATATGAGTGTTTGCACTAATGTACAATAAATTTGCTTAATTTAAATGTCATATTAGATGAGAATGATCAGGCTTTCTACCAATACATTTGGTTTTACTTTGGGTTTTGGGGAAATTCCTTGATAAGACACTTGCTGTGGCTTTTTATCCTATTTTAAGAATGTGTAAATCAGTCCTCTCACCGTGTGCCAAGGCACCACAAATACAAGTTATTTGTGTGCCTGTACGTGTGAATGTGTGTGCTGGAGGGTGAGGACGCACATGTGTTAAGGTGTATACTGTATATTGTCACTTACCTCATTCTTTGATTTATGTGTCTGCAGCTGGGAAGTGTATGCGAAGGTATTCTCTGGAGTGACAGTCAGCCTGCAGAAGAGGAGAGGGAAGACAGGGTTGGAGGGAGAGAAATGAAGTAACACAGGCAAAAGAGACAAAAAGCAGGAGAGACACCATATTTAACAAGTTGTCACAAGCTGTTGTCAGTTGTTTGACTGTGATGAGAGGTGAGCGGGAACGCCCTCATCCACCGAACACATCTTCTCACGTTCAAAATTAAAACTGAGTGTCTTACAGCTGACTTCACAGAGAACAAACTGAGCTCTTCTGCTTGCTGCCAGATGTGACAAACAACATAAATCAACTTTAATGGTTTCCTATACTATTTTGTATTTTTTCCATGTAGGATGCAAACATGAATCTGTTGTCGCTGTAAGGTTTCGTCTTCAGTAGGAACAAAATGTTAAACTTTTCAAACAACAGCAACATTTTAGAGGTGGGATTCACCTGCAAAATGTAAATACAAAGATGCAAAATGACACTTTTGAGACTTAAAATGACTTCGCTGGCGTTGCATACACTATCATTAATTGTCCCAACATTCATTAAATTTTCCGATACAAGACAACTTACTAACCTTAACTAACTGACTCTAAACGCTGTCACTGAAAGAAGAGACAGGCAGCAGGAGCCGCTGGGAGCAAACATATGACCTCTTAGCGAAACCTGACAAGTGCTGCTCCAACAACAGGACCTATGAGGAGGAGCTGTTCGTCTTTGACAATAAGAAAATTGTCTTACTCTTTCACATACTGTTTCATAGACATATGCGTTGTCTCATATAGATACGTGGCCACTGTAAACCATATATTATACTGCCTGACACACTGAATTTTTAGGCATTGTGTTTTAATTTAGCAAATGAATTCAGTTTATTTACATAAACACTGTGGCTTTGCTCAGCGTCTGGTACATGTGTACAGTAATGGTGAGAAGAAGTGCCAGGCCAACATGTTTTCTGTAGGCGGTTTACAACATGACAATTATACAAACGGTGTCTGTTCACTCGTCCTTGGTGGTGTGCAACTGGACTATAGACTTAAGCTTTCTTATACTGTTCATTTCAGATGACATGGGTAAACAGCAGGGGAAGAGGAGGAAGCATCAGAGGAAGGATGAAGGTAGTACAGAGTGCAAGATGGCGCCACTAGAGGAGAGGACGAGACTGATGAGAGAGGACAACTTAACAGAAAAGTTTTTACTACAGCAAGACAGACTCACAGCGGTAGAGCGCAACATAAATGCCCCCAAATTGTATTAAAGAAACAATCACATGTATGTCTGGTAAACAAAAAAAGAGAGCAGCTAAAAAGATCGGGGACAAAATGAAGGGAAATAAAAAGGTATCTTATCTTATCTTATATACAGTATATCTTAGCAACCACCTAGAAACAGCCTTGCAACCACTTGATCAAACAAGTCCAGTAATTCTGGACAAATCATAACTTGGATGACTGAGAATCTCCACAGACATTGTGCTTGGTCTTAAACCATTCCCACTTGGCCTCTCCCAGGTCAACCTAATTTAATCAAGGCTAACCTAACCATATGAACCTATAACAAAGGAGAACAAATAAAGAGAGATGCCAAGGGAGAAGGCAAACATGTCTGATGTGGCCAGAAGGATGTAAAGACAAGGCAAATATCCAGAAAGACCTTAGCACCTGCACAGACACAATCAAATAGCACTCTTCATTCTCCTAACCTGACCCGTGCCCGCCCAGGCTAACTAATTTAGCCTAACCCAACCTAACATCACTCCACTTACATGAACTTACGCTAAATGAGTCTTATCTACCTTACCCTTACATTAACGTAGTCTAACTGAAACAATCTGAGATGAACTGAAGGGACTTCACTGCTGTTACCACAGAGTTGTTGGGATTTACTGTAAAAAAAAACGTTGTTCCGGTAAAGTCACAGTGTTTATTGTCATATGCACAGTACGGAAATGCGTTTTCCTGTACAATGAAATTCTTACTCTGCCGTCCACATGAATGTCACACAATACGTAGTAGAAGTTGTTCTAACTGGTCTAACAATTATATGTTACATAATAAACAGCATAATAATAGATCATAGAGGCCAAAGGCTGCAGTAACATCTTACATCAGGACTAAAATAACAGGCCTACATGTGTTGACAGGGTCACACAAATACTTCCTTATAAAACTAGCCAGTGAAATCATTAAATCGAATTAATCTGTAATGAGTTATTGTACATTGTTATGGATTGTTTTACACAAATTGTTGATGTGGCTGTGTGAGCAGGAGTGCAGCTAAAACGTTCCTCACACTCCTCAGTCACCTGAGGAACGTGTTCACTGCTCTTGAACTCCTTCTACCCTGATGATACATGCAGTGCTCTTCTCCTGTGATAAAGCCCAGACAACATCCTGCCTCTCCTTCGTCAATCTTCTGATGGCTTCCTAGAACGTCCTTGCAGCCTTGCTGAGCTCCTCCCCCACAGTAACTTTTGCCTCCTCCAGTGCTAGTGTCCACCACTACAGTGGAGGTTTATCACAGACCCTCTGTGACTCTGTTACATGCTGAGGGAGAGTGAGCGCGCAAAGTACACTGCGCCTGGTAGTAATTCCAGTGCTATGATCAAGTTAGCAGATGATACCAAGGTGGTCAGATCGGCACCCTGCCCCCCAGGAGGCGCCAGAGGAGCCTCTGTTCAAGGAGCAGCAGACCTGCAGCTGCTGTGTTTAATTAATATCACTGATTCCTCTTTTTTCTTGATAACCATGATTAAAATAAACAACAATGGCAACAACATTACTCTTTCAGTGCACTGATTCATATTTATGAATTTAGATTATGTTTTTATCATGTAAGTTAAAAAGCTGCAAAATTGTCTCTAAAAGTCCAAATAGTCAAAGCCAAACTTAAAAGCCAAACTGTAAAAATGTATAGTCTATGAATAATTGTCGTTTACATGGTCACAGACAGACAGGTGACAAATTAAAGGCAAAACCTGCAGGTCACAGACACAGATACGTATACATGATGGCTCATACAAAGGACAGGGCGAGATGAATCCCAGGCGTAAACTGAGGTGACACCTAATGATCTTTGGAAGACGTTTTGGTTTACAACCTAGGAGTAAATGCTGAGAGCTGGCTTAAATACTGAGTGGCTGATTAAACTGATAGAAGATTCAGTGAAGCTGTTTCGGTTCATTAACCTAGCCTCACCTGATCAAACTGTCAATCTGATACAAGTTATGCAAGGCAGTGAATTGCTGGCAAGGACATATGTCTGTGTTTGTATGTGTGGCTTGGTATTACTCATGTTGTGGGGATGTAAATCAGTTTACACAGTCACACTGTAGGGACTCATTGTCCTCATGGTGACAAAAAGCAAGTGCCCAAAAGATAAATCACTACATTTTAACAGTGATGACTTGGTATAAGGTTAGGGTGAGGTTAGAGTTAGGCAAGTAGCAGTTGTGGATAAGGTTAGGGTAAGTCTCCAGAAAATTAATGCAAGTCAATCTAATGCCCCTGGAAATAAAGAAAACACAATAGGTGGATATGCATATCCACAACTGTATTATGCATTTGTATTATTGAGGAGAAACACTTTGGTACTAATGAAAGTGAAGCTACTAATTCAGAAGAACAATCACTTTAGACACACTTCAAAAGAAATTACACTGACTTACATCATTTGCTGGAGACCTTCAAAATATAATCACTACTTGCCTAGTCCTCACCCAAAACTTTAATCATTGATAAAATGTTTTTTCTCCCCCAAACTAAGGTGTCTCCACAGTGTGACAGTGTAAACAGTTACGGTACTGTATGTCCCCATGACATGAGTAATAGAAGTATACACACACGCTAATTGAATCGATGCTTCAATGCCTGGGTGTGTTGAATTATCCTCATTATGTTTATTGAACCATCTACACATAAAGTGCTTTAGTGAAGCAAACCATGTTAAAACTGCAGTGACAAACAAGCTAACCTGCTGTAGCCTACTGTGGGTAGAAACACTGAGCTGAGGGGCAGACCCTGGCAGAAGCTAAAGCTGTAAAAATGTTGAAAACCCCACAACAGAAGAACAGCAGGTTGCAAAGTGCTGATTTACATGGAGCCATAAAAAAAAATCCCCATGGCTGCTTGAGCTGGGCTTCCATGTAGACACACACGCACGCAGACCAGATAAAACAACAACAACAACACGGAACAACCCACCTACTCAGTCACATCCCACTTGAGGGATGTAAACCCACAGACAATCTTTTGATCTGTGTCAGCAAAACCACACTAATGTGTTCCATTTATCACAATAGTATTCATGATCACTGGATCTGCTTTTACCCATGCTAGCAACATCCTCTGTCTGTCAGGTGTGGTTTATTAGATGGATTACTCTGACATTTTGTACAGACATTCATGTTACACTCAGGATTGTAATAAACTCAGTGATCCCTGACATTTCATCTAGTTCAAGATTTTTTTTTATTGTCAATTCACCATATGTGTAGGTCGTACAGAAAAATCAAAGTACTGTTTCTCTCTCAC
>NW_018127902.1:2525623-2529318 GCF_001952655.1 Monopterus albus
TGATGTATGCTGTGACGGCCTCAGTGTTTTTCCTCTATGTCTGCGATTGTTATGAGTGGCTGCTTGTTTGAAAATGTCCCAATCTGTAGTGTCAAAACAGTCCTTCAGAGCATAAGAAGCCCCCTCCGGCCACACGTAGCTCCTTTTGTGTTGGTCTGATGGCTCTGACTCTGGGTCTGTATGCAGGTCTCAGCATGATGGTGAAGTAATCAGAGAGACCTGGGAAGGGAAGGGGGGAGGCTTTGTACACTCCCTTGCATGTGGTGTACACAAAGTCCAATGTGTTGTCTCCTCTCGATGGAAAGTCCACATGTTGGTGCAGATTGGGCAGTAAAACCTTTACATCTGCGTGATTGTAGTCTCCAGTTATGATGAGGAACCCATAAGGGTGCACTGTCTGTTGTTCACTGATGGCCTGGTAG
Organism: Monopterus albus; assembly: GCF_001952655.1. Classification (NCBI taxonomy): domain Eukaryota; kingdom Metazoa; phylum Chordata; class Actinopteri; order Synbranchiformes; family Synbranchidae; genus Monopterus; species Monopterus albus. The sequence goes on from NW_018127902.1 coordinate 2,526,046, forward strand.
AGTTCATTTAATGCCTCAGGTCTATCGCTGGTGTTAGCGGTCAGTGGAATGTACACAGCTGTCAAGAGAATTACTGAGTACCTCGCGAGGTAAATAGAAAGGCCGACACTTGATGATAATAAACTCCACCAATGGAGAACAATGTTTATGAACAATAGCAGCGTCCTGACACCAAGCATCGCTGATGTAAACACAAACTCCCCCTCCTCCCACCTTAATGTATGAGCTTTACAGCTGATGGTAGGCAGATTTTGTTACCTGTTATTAGTGAGTTTCTCCCTCTTTCCTGTTTTTATGCTAAGTTAAGCTAAGAGCCTGATAACTCCAGCTTTACAGTAAACCAAACGGATGTTGTTATGGTATTAGCAATTTTCCCTTATAAGTCTTGTCAAAAGCTATTTATTTCCCAAAATGTCAAACTATTCCTTTACAGCAGCAGGAAACAGTTCCAAAAAAGAAACCTAAAACTTAAACCCAAATGTTTAGACTAATCTTTTCACCAAATACTTTAACATGGCAGGTTGAAAAATCTGTCTGATAAACAGGATAACCTCTTAGCTCCTAGAACATCTGCTGACAGGCCTGGTTGGCCCGTCATGTGAAAGTGTGAACCTAAACAAGCCTCATAAAAATGCAGCAAAAAAGGATTTCCCACTTGGGTTTGTCACACCGAGGAGAAATTGTGGTAAACTGAAGAGAATGTGACAGCTGTGCCACTGCAGTGAGTTCAGAAACAGTTTCCTTCCTCTGCTTGGAAAGATGGTAATGCACAGGTGAACAGATGTGCACTGCTGGCTCTCTGCTGGGCCTTTGGTACATCCAGGCCACACACACATACGCATACATACACAGAGTTGTCTAAATCCAGTAGCCTGGGGCAGGTCTTTATCCTCCAAACCCCCAAAGTCCTTTAATCCCTGCAGCTATGCCAGTGTGCTCTACCTCTTCTTCATTTCTGCCTCTCTCCTTCCCTCTCCAAACCATTTTTATCATTCTGCTTCTGCATGGAATCCACCGTCACTTACTTACTTTGATCATTAACTTTTCTCTCCAAATCTTCTTCCACCCTGGGGCTGTTCATTGGTCTCTTTCCAACCTTCCCCTGACCTCTCAGTGGAGATCCAGAGTCCAGTGGCTGCAGCACCAGAATGTCAGACAGCCATATATTAACATTTAGACAACCTTGGAGCATGAACAGGAGCTCTGGTTTAAATCAGTCATGTCCTCTAAACATGATCAGCCTGGTACTGCATGCTGTCACCAACGGAGCATCAGTGTCAATCTTCACAGATGCTTTATGCCGTCAGTTGTCCGATGTGACTGTTTGATGGCTGTGCAGGCTTCTCTTTCACTCACGTCTTCCTCCAAGACTTGTGTAATCCTTTCACATTCTACAAAACATATTGTGTTGTGTTACCATCACTGTCAAGTTAAAGAGATATTCTAGCTGCTCCACAGAGAAAGTGGATTTTATAGAACAAATGGGGAAAGTGATGTGTACCACTCGCATCAGTGTTCATGCAACTATCAGTTGTTTACATGATTAATACATCTGTCTATTGTTGTTGATAAAATGTCAGAAAACAGCAAAAAAAAAAAACAAGAAAAACAAGAAAAACATCTCAAACATTTCCCAGAGCCTAAGATGACATCTTCAGAGTGTGATCCACAGTCGAAAAACCTAAAGGTGTTCAATTTGCCATGAGATGAAAAAAAAAAAGAAAAGCTGTAAATCCTCACATATGAGAGCTTTGGGCCATGTTGCTCAAGCAGGCAGGGGGTCCACCAGATTGGTCCAGACAGAAATACTTCAATAAATAATGGATAAATTGGTATTACCTTTGCTCCCCAAAAAATGGGGTTGATTTTAGTGATTTCCTGGCATTTCCACCTGTACTTCCTTAAAATTTCAGTTTGTCCAAAACTTTAGTTTATAACAAATACCTGCAAAACTAATGACATTCCCCTCAGCCTCAGCTGTACTTCTGTATGCAGTGCTGTTACCAACTGTTTGCATGGTTAAGAAGGTGTACAATGCTGATGTTTGCATTTAGCTCAAAGCCATGAGCCAAGAATTTTTCAAAACAAAAAGTGTTTCAGACACATTTTTCTATAGAACAGTTACGTTTGTGTATTTTAGGTAAACACACTTTGCATAAATGCTCATGTTTTACTCAGACTGCACACTTGCAAATGCAGCTAAAAGGATGTTTTTACATGCTTAACTACAGTGATTGTAGTTAAGCACTGAGCACTGTCAAAACATGGGGAACCACCAATACTGTGTCTGAACTGAAATGGAGCTCTGAAACCACTGCTGTTTTGTTAATGTGCTGCAAAAACTCCAATGTAGTAGAAATGTGTGGCAAACTTTTTTACATTAACAAATATTACTTTCCAATATAATTAGCAAATTACTTACTTACTTAATTACTTTGAACTGGAATGACCACTTTGTGGTTGTAGGCCTCCGCCAATAAGTGAAATTGATGGGAATAGGACAAACGTGAGGTCACTGTGACCTCTGACCACCAAAATCTGATCAGGTCATTCTTGAATCCAGTGCCAAATTTGCAGAAATGATCTTAAGGCATTTGTGAGATATTGCATCCACGTCAATGGGCTTACTGGATGGATGGATGGATGGATGGGCAACCCAAAAGCATAATGCCTCAGGCAACAGCTTTCACCTGCATGGTGGCATAAAAGTGGACAGGTCTTTTTTATGGAAGTCATAAATACCCTATGCAGATCACAGATTGTATAATTTTATTGTTTTTATGGAGCACCTTGGCCTGGAACCTTTGCTGCCTGTCATATACTCTCTCTCTGTGTCTACATCTTCACTGTCTACTGTCAAGTAAAAGTAAAAACATTTTACTATTGCTACTATACAGCATAGCAGGAAACAAAAAAATACTGACTCCCCTGATAAATTAATGGTCGACAGTAGGTAAAGCGAGTGACAAATTTGATCTCAGCCATGAATTGAACAGTATTTTAATGTAAAGCTGCACTAATCAATATACTGTATATTAACAATGGATCAAATGACTATGTGGCAGGTCTGACTTGTCATGCTGGAGTGGTGATGTAGTGGAAAATCACTTCAAACATTATAGACTCAAAATATTACGATTATTTTCAATATCATAATAATGTATAAGATCTGTCAAGAGAACATTATGTTTTAGATTGGGTCCATCCATCCATTTTCCTCCACTTATCCGGGACCGGGTCGCGGGGGCAGGAGTCTACGCAAAGATGCCCAGA
>NW_018127902.1:2529484-2530777 GCF_001952655.1 Monopterus albus
CCTGGGTCTTCCCCGGGGCCTCCTCCCGGTGGGACATGCCTGGAACACCTTCCTAGGAAGGCGCCCAGGAGGCATCCGAAAGAGATGCCCGAGCCACCTCAGCTGGCTCCTCTCGATGTGGAGGAGCAGCGGTTCTACTCTGAGCTCCTCCCGGGTGACCGAGCTCCTCACCCTATCTCTAAGGGTGCGCCCGGCCACCCTGCGGAGAAAGCTCATTTCGGCCGCCTGTATCCGGGATCTTGCCCTTTCAGTCATGACCCAAAGTTCATGACCATAGGTGAGAGTTGGAACGTAGATTGACCAGTAAATCGAGAGCTTCGCCTTACAGCTCAGCTCCTTCTTCACCATAACGGACTGGTACATCGACCGCATTACTGCAGAAGCTGCACCGATCCACCTGTCAATCTCCCGTTCCATTCTTCCCTCACTCGTGAACAAGACCCCAAGATACTTGAACTCCTCCACTTGAGGCAGGAACTCTCCACCAACCTGAAGGGAACAAGCCACCCTTTTCCGACTGAGAACCATGGCCTCGGATTTGGAGGTGCTGATTCTCATCCCAGCTGCTTCACACGGCTGCAAACCGCCCCAGTGCACGCTGGAGGCCAACAGGACAATGTCATTTGCAAAAAGCAGAGATGAGACCCTGTGGTCCCCAAACCGGACTCCCTCCGGCCCTTGGCTGCGCCTAGAAATTCTGTCCATAAAAATAATGAACAAAACCGGTGAAAAAGGGCAGCCCTGCCGGAGTCCAACATGCACTGGAAACAAGTCTGACTTACTGCCGGCGATGCGAACCAAGCTCCTGCTCCGGTCGTACAGGGACCGTACGGCCCTTAGCAAAGGGCCCCGGACCCCGTACTCCCGGAGCACCCCCCACAGGGCACTGCGAGGGACACGGTCGAATGCCTTCTCAAGATCCACGAAACACATGTGGACTGGTTGGGCAAACTCCCATGAACCCTCCGCCACCCTGAAGAGGGTATAGAGCTGGTCCAGTGTTCCACGGCCAGGACAAAAACCACATTGTTCCTCCACATTGTTCCTCCTGAATCTGAGGTTCGACTATCAGTCGAATTCTCCTCTCCAGTACCCTGGCATAATAATATTGACAGAAGTAATAATATTACTTCTCCAGTACCCGGGGAGGCTGAGGAGTGTGATCCCCCTATAGTTGGAACACACATCCCTTACTTCTGGTGTCCACCACCGGGTTTGGGGATTGCCACCACGACAGGCACCGGAGACCTTACGGCCACAGCTCCGAACGGCCGCATCGACAATGGAGGTGGA
>NW_018127902.1:2531411-2534660 GCF_001952655.1 Monopterus albus
CCTGTCCCCGCCCCGAAGGCGCAGGGAAGCGCCCCTCTCATTCACCGGGGTAAACTCCAACACATGGCGGCTAAGCCGGGGAGCTATGAGCTAGCCCACACCAGCCTGCCGCCTCTCACCGCGGGCAACTCCAGAGTAGTAGAGAGTCCAGCCTCTCTCGAGGAGTAAAGTTCCAGAGCCCAAGCTGTGCGTGGAGGTGAGCCCGACTATATCTAGCCGGTACCTCTCAACCTCCTGCACAAGCTCGGGCTCCTTCCCCACCAGCGAGGTGACATTCCATGTCCCCAGGGCTAGTCTCCGTGTCCAGAGATCGGGTCGTCGGGGCCCCTGCCTTCACCGTGGTAATTGTGTGAATGCATGGTCAACAGTGTTGGGCTATAACACGTTACAGTAATAATATTACTTCTCCCAGTAACAAGTTCTGTAAAAAGTTACAAACAAAATGTTATTATATTACAGTTACTTCTCCCAAAAACAACTTATTACAACGTTACTTTTGTAGTCACTGTGTCAAAGATTGATTTGAAATACAGCATTTAATATTCACATTGGCTATAGTCGTTGCACGTGCACACGTCACTATTAGCAGCACTGTTAGCTGTAAGCTAGCTTGAAAGATGGAAGGGCCTACGTTCAGTGGCTGGTAATATTACCATTATTAATTTATTCACACAAAATGTGATAAGGACATTATTGTAAAATGTAGATTGTGTGCAGGTAGCCTTAAGATTTTTTTCCACTGCGAAAAACATCAAACCTCTCAAAACCTTTATTAAGACAACACAACAATGTGAAGCTCGTGGAGGTACACCCCAACAAAATGAGCCCTCTGCTTCCACGGAGGATGGCTGTAACCCTTCACTGGATTTTAATCGTCAATAGCAGGCTACAATAAGGAACAAAGAACTAATGAAGCTTGTGGTTGGATATGTGCTGGATAAAATGTTGCCCATTTCCCCCCACTGACTTTGTCATTCAGACAGATCCTTGGAGAAATACCGGCCACCGACACCAGCAGACCACTGGGTACAAAAATCTTTTGCAAGGTACAGTGTTACCAATCTGTGGGGTGTAACAGAAAAGCAATATAACAAGTAGTGTAACATGTTCAAGCATATTGTTTTACACTCATAAGTATTTTGCCCATGCTTAGAAATGTGTTGGGTTAAACTGAAGTTAGCGAGAATGTGTGAGTGCTGTTGGCTCCAGGCACATTTGGAAAATGGGATAGTGAACCAAACGTCAGGAAAGAGGGGTATCGTTACAGGGTCACTTAAAACATCCTGACTTCTTGGAAAGAGTTTGTCCACAGTCCAAACACACAGCCATGGTAACACACATTTGGTGAAGGCTATACACACACATACAGTATGAAACACACACCCACAATCCTTGTTTTCATCACTTACTGGGTTCCTACATCAACTTACATTCATTTCCAGGAGACTTACCCCAACCTTAACCAAAGCCAACACTTGCTCTAACCTTACATCATTTTTGTGATCAATTCTATGAACTATCTTCGTGGGGACCAGCCTCCATTCCCCATGAAGATAGTAACTCACAGATTTCGGGACACACAAGTATACAAAACACACACACACACACACACACACACACACACACACACACAGGGGATGGGGTTAGTAGCCGAATCACAAAGACAGAAACATGTCCCTGTATGGTAATGGCTGGTCAATCAATAGGGTGAGCACATTAAAGGTATAGAGGACAAGAACTTGGTAATTTTTCTCTAGTTGAGTTGACGAAACAACTCCGGGTCTTTGAGTATATAATAAAAAGATCTGAATGCAAAACCTCTCTCTCTCTCTATCTTTCTCCAACAGTGACAACAGCCTACACTACACTGGCTCTGCAGGCTTGAATTATTCAGAGTGAAGACTGAGCAACAGGGGGTGGGGGTGGAGACGGATGGATGGATGGATGGGAGGCGATGGTGGGAGGAAAGAAAAACAGTACACTGAAGAAGAGCAAAGTCGGGGAGAACAAGGAGGTGAGAGAAAGTTGAAAAAGTGGGAATTCATCAAAAGCAAGCCACACACACTAGACATCCATAAGAGGGAACACACACACACAAAAGCACACATTTTGTTATGGGGTTGCTGTGGTGCAGGACAAACTCTTGCATGTGCATACTGCAGAAAATCCAGCAAAACAAACAAAGAATCAAACCAGAAATACTTGCTTCTTACACATAAATAAAGTATTTCCCTGTCAGCAACATCCCCCTTGAAGCACACAGACACACTGCACACCTCTGACTCAGTACACACACAATGCATTCCTCAGTCTCTTTTATTCTATGCATACAGGCTCCCCATCGCCTATCATTCACATTGAAATTCCATCTGTTTTTGCAATCTGGGAGTACAGCTGTGGTGATTTTACATCTCCTGTCTTCCTGCCTGGCATCGGGGATGGTGGGCGGGACAGCAAGAAAACTGGAGATGTTTTTAGCAAGGGTTGCTCTGCAGGGAGATCGTTTTTATGTACTCAGATAAATGCCATTAAATACAAGTCAAAGCACTGTGTCTGAAAACAGTTAGATCGAGACAAGCTAGACAAACATTCGAGCGAGCTTTAACAGTCCTATTTGAACTGAACTGACAGAACTGAAAGGCGCGCTGGGTAGGCCCAGTGAGTCTGCAGTGTACAGGTGAATGGTGGTGAAGGAGAGGAAACATAATTAGTTACTTGTGTTCAGCACAAAGCACTCAGGCAGAGAGGAGAGCTGTGGAGATTGGCTGTTACTCTACGTCTCAGACAGCTCCTCTGTGTCCCATTACCAGTAGATGTCTTCCCATCAGTGTGTGAAGGATTGGGGTTGGGGGGTTGGGAGGGAGTAATAGATTTCAAGCTGGCGATAGTGAGTGATGGACCAAGTGTGGGTCAAAACTTCACACAACAATGTACACAAACCTGTTGGGTGTAACCCGGTGTTAAACTTTTCTACGAACTGTCTTGGTCGACCAGATGGCAGGATGTATACAAGTCCTGAGTCAACTGTTGTAGCCTTGAAGATATTGTGCCATGCATCCAAGAGGCTTCATCAGTTCATCAGATGATAAAAACAAATCAAGTTACCGCCCTCCTGTTCATTCCAAGTGAAAGGTTTCACTATAAAATAAAACACAGTCCTTAAACAGACACTACTTAGTCACTCTTTTTGAGTGTACATAGTAATAACAACCATAACTTTTTATTACTGATATTTTCTTTGTACCAGTT
>NW_018127902.1:2534732-2538790 GCF_001952655.1 Monopterus albus
TATGTTCTTCAAGGAAGAAGAAAATTAGGTTTTAGTTTTTAACTCACTGCTGAATGAAAGGAAGGAAGGAGCTGGAGATGTGTGGGTGTACATACTGTATGTGCTTGTGGGTATGTGTACAGGCTCTTGTGCGGATGTGTGCACTGAGAGGTCAAAAGAACGAGTGAGAAATGACATCATAAAAGTGCAGCAAATAACAGCTACTTTCATTATAGAGAAATCTACTGATTAGTCTCTTGACTAATTGTTTAGTCCATAAAAACTGTGAAAAATGTCAAGTTGATGTCTTTAGCCAACACCCAATGTGAAGCCAACAGGCCAAAAACCAAATTCAATTTAAAATAATATAAAACGGTGACAATGTGCAAGTCTTCACATTAGACACTCTGGAACCTACAAATATTTGACATTTTTGCTTAAATTTTTTTTAAACTTGATCAATTATCAAAATAGTTGCAAATAAATGTTCTGTTGATCAACTAATTGATTAAATCATTTCAGCTCTCAACATCCCCACTACATAAAGAAAGGGAAAATTATGTTAAAGGAAAGGTTTAGTGATTATCTATCAACAATTTACTCAGCATCTAGAGATATTAGGGATGGGACAATATATCAAAATTCAATATATTGTGATACAAAAATGTCACAATATGTAGCTGTGTCTAGAGATATATATCATGTGGTCTCCATACAGCAGCGACTTCGTAGATTTGTAAATAAGAGTCTAACAGAACCTAAGTTAGTATACCTGGTTGCGGTTGTGCAATTGGGCAATTAGTTGAAAGGGGTGTGGTCAAAAAAATAGCAGTGTCTGCCGTTAACTGTACAAACACAAAACTATGTTGTACAAACGTTTTTGTTTCTAGGATTTAGCAATCCTGTAAATCACTAAACTAATATTTAGTTGTATTACCACAGTTTTTTATAACTGCTTCATATCTGTGTGGCATGGAGTCAACCAACTTGTGGCACCTTTCAGCTGTTATTCCACTCCATGATTCTTTAACAACATTCCACAATTCATTTACATTTCTTGGTTTTGCTTCAGAAACAGCATTTTTGATATCACCCCACAAGTTCTCGATTGGATTAAGGTCCGGGGATTGGGCTGGCCACTCCATAACATTAATTTTGTTGGTTTGGAACCAAGACTTTGCTCGTTTACTAGTGTGTTTGGGGTCATTGTCTTGTTGAAACAACCATTTCAAGGGCATGTCCTCTTCAGCATAAGCCAACATGACCATTGTACTGCTATTATTTTGAACAATACTGTAAGTCAGAGTTGATGCTGCTGACAATGGGTCTGCAATTAAGTGTAGTCAGGAGTGTAACGACTTGTACATTGGTGAAACTAAGCAGCCGCTTCACAAACGCATGGCCCAACATAGGAGGGCCAACTCCAGTGGACCAGAGTCAGCAGTCCACCTCCACCTGAAGGACAAAGGACATTCTTTTGAGGACAGTGAAGTCCAGATCCTCTCCAGAGAACATCGCTGGTTTGAGAGAGGAGTTAAGGAAGCTATTTTTGTAAAAATAGAACACCCCTCACTAAATAGGGGTGGTGGACTAAGACACAACTTGTCAAAACCAAGAAATGTAAATGAATTGTGGAATGTTGTTAAAGAATCATGGAGTGTAATAACAGCTGAAAGGTGCCACAAGTTGGTTGACTCCATGCCACACAGATGTGAAGCAGTTATAACAAACTGTGGTCATACAACTAAATATTAGTTTAGTGATTCACAGGATTGCTAAATCCTAGAAACAAAAACGTTTGTACAACATAGTTTTGTGTTTGTACAGTCAACGGCAGACACTGCTATTTTTTTGAACACACCCCTTTCAACTAATTGCCCAATTTCACAGCCTTAAGAGCGTGCATATCATGAATGCTGGGTCTTGTTTGCTTTCTGAGAATCTACTGCACCTACTGGTAACTTGTTTGCCATGTAGCAATAAAAAATATACTAAAAACCTGGATTATTCTGGTTAGTCACATTGTACTGCTATTATTTTGAACAATACTGTATACACCATCAAGTGATGTCACTCGATTCAGCATCAGTGGGGGTTGAAGACTAAATCTAAAAAGGAAAACAGGGTCTGGAGAAACAAGTGACCTCACCAAACCTCTACAGGCCACTCCTTGTTTCTGCTGGAGGCTACTAGTAGAAAATCTCCAGCCAAACTGTTGGCACTCACGATACATTGTGGGTAATGGAAGTATCAGTTTTGGACAAGGAGGAAGGAAGTGTTGTAGGAGTGCAATGCCTCAGTGCTGGTGTACTCTTTACTCTATACCCAGTGAGGGTTGTTCATATATATTCACTTCATTTGAAAGGAATAAATTCAAAAACACTGTCCACTTTAAAGCAATTAAAAGTTATTTAATGTTTATTTATTACTGAAAACTTTATTCTTCAAATATGTTGACTGTGGTTGACAAACTGCACGTCTGTATGGTAAGCTGAACTGCGGTGGACTGAGTAAAGGGTGCCCTTGGTCACACTAGCTTAGGATTCAGTGGAATTAATTGGAAGTGTACCAAATGAACCCTATTTACTCTCGATAACAGTACCAAATTTCATAAATCATTCCCTTCACAGGGAATTATTAAGAAAGTAGGGACCTGTAAAATGAGCACTACTGTAGAGCTGCTCAGTGGCTGGCATTAGACAGCACACAGAGATGTGTGAATGTCAAACAGAGCCACATAGGTAAAGATGAGACACGCTCAGCCAGCAAGATTTCCTTTATATATTGAAAGTTAAGATAGAAATCTGTACAAACATCAATCTCGGCAAATAGATCTAAGCTATCCCTGCATCTCAGCACATCGGAGCCCAACCTCATCCAGTTTCCTGCAGCTTTTGCCACTTCGGGACTGCTGGTTATAACAGTGCTGCAGTTGCTCTGCTAATCATTTGCAATCAATTAACACGTGAACACAAGAGGCAGTCCCACCTCAGGTGATGACTGAGATACTTCTAAGTTTTGAGATGTGACAGTGGAATAAAACTCATTAAATGCTTCTACGGGGATTAGAGTTGAGATGTTTAGACTAATACAAGCCCCCCGGGCTGTGCCAGCTTCCTCTCTCTGACCTTTACTTGTCAGTTTCTCATTGTCACAGTGGTCACAGAGTAAAAAAAAAGCAGGGATGAGTTGAGGCAGCTGTCTGGTCACCTTCTACTTCCCATCACATGCTCTCTTAGGCTTTATCAAGTGATGCGTGGAATACAGAAGGAGTGTGAGAATTTAATGGTGTGAGGGAGCACGGCTGAGATGGGGCGTGAATTAGCGTGAGCCCCCGAGTGTGTGTGTGTGTATGTGAACTGTACATGTGTGTTTTAGCTTTTCCACTAGTATATTGGATTCTGCTGCAGTGTGTTCACATATCTGCCTTCACTGCAGAATCCAACCATGATGTCATCTCTCACTTTCATCTTTCTCTCTCTGAATCTCTTAAACTGTGAAAGGAGGCGTGTACTTCACTCATGATGTAAGGTGAGAGATCTTATTAGATGGTGGAGAATAAGGGAGAATGTTCATTTGTACTCGGTGTTTTATAAAATGAACACCCAGCTGCTCTGACACTAGAACAAGCAGCAGAGGACTTTACTTTGTCCATCATGATTACTGAGCATTACAACTGTAAGTACGTTACCACTACTGTACAGTATGTCACAACCCACAACAACAGTTAATGGAGCCACTGGAACAAATGATTTTAGACAGATGAGTGATATGTTAAAGGAAAAAATCTCAGAAAAACATGGGCAAACAAGACAAATGCATATCCTTCTACAGAGCTCACAGGGGCTTCACTGAATGGTCCAATAATCCAGTAAAGTATGACTTGTAGAATCTATAGGGAGCACTGAAGCTGTTCTATCCATCTAGTGTATTAAACCATTATCAGTACATCTCCTGGCACAAACCCTGAGCACTGTGAAAACCTTTCATTGCTATTATAGTACTCCTCTCTGGGGACCTCTGCCTCTCTCTATCCATGTGAATGCCCTGTCTATTACACAACCTGCTCCTCCATTTGA
>NW_018127902.1:2538880-2552807 GCF_001952655.1 Monopterus albus
GGAGTTTTTCACAACTCCTGACATTTAATATAAACCATCAAGCCTCAAATCACATGATGGTGGTCACATGATGTCGTGCTCACTTATTAAAACACCATTTTAGAACAAACTGACCTGTCCGTCATAAAACCATAATACATAAAGTTACAGATAACAGCTGGTCTTCTCTGTGGCTGAGGTGAACAAAGGTTCGTTGATATTGGTTAACTTGGTCAAACATTTCAGGATGCCTTCCACAAGCTTCTAAGAATAACTGTCAGGTCCGCTCGACGCGACCTGCCTCTCTTTCTTTTTTCCCTCTCCTGCTCTCCCTTTTTGCGGGATCAACGCCTCAGCTGTGTCGCATCGGGTAATTAGTGACTCGTGGGTCGGTGCGCACACCTGAGGCGTATTCCGGTGATTTGTTGGCTTCCTTATTTATACCTCTGGCAGTCGCCCCGTCGTCGCCGGAGCATTGCGACATGTAACAGACAATACTTACCCAAAGTAAGATAAATGTTATGTTTGACCCGCATATTTTTAGACGTGTGTAAGATGCTACACTGACAGTCTCTGTGCGTTTTGGCTTGACCTTATCACGCTATTATGCGGTTAGCAATATGTCCTTTTGTCTTCCACGCTTCCCTGTGCTGTGGATTACATTGTGTACGTTGGTTCTTTTTGTTCACCTGTCCGTTCTCATCCTCCTGCTATCCTAGTTCCTGTCGTTAGTTTGTGTGTTTACCGTCCTGGTCTCCTTAGTCATCACTGCCCTTCCCTTGTTGTATGTATTATGGACCCTGTTTTGTTGTCATGTTGTTTTTATTCCATTAAACCACCTTTTTTGTACTAGCACCTGGGTCAGCCATCTTGAGTCCAACCCCAGTTCTCCCTCACCCTCCTGGTGAGGGGGACTAAACCGTAACAATAAGTTGCTGGAAGTTTAGTCCATTCGTCCAGACAGAACTGGTGGAACTGACTTAGGTTCGTAGACCTCCTTGCTTACACACACACTTTTTCAGTTCTGCCCACAAATGTTCTATTGGACTGAGGTCAGGGTTTTGTGATGGCCACTCCAGTACCTTGACTTTGTTGTCCTTAAGCCATTTTGCCACAACTTTGGAAATCTGTTTGGGCTCATTGTCCATTTGGACAAGACCCATTGACCAAGCTTTAACCTCCTGGCTGATGTCTTGTGATGCTGCTTCACTATATCCACATCATCTTCCTTCCTCATGATGCCATCCATTTTGTGAAGTGCCCCGGTCCCTCCTGTGGCAAAGCACCCCCACAACATGATGCTGCCAGGTGAATGTCATGAGTGTTGATTGCAGATGGAGTAAAGCTGGGGCAGGTGAGGTAACACAGGACAGGAAACTAACCAAAATAAAAGCACCAAACAGTAAGCGAGTTCCACACCCTGACACCTTCAAGATTAGACTTAAGACTTTCCTTTTTGATAAAGTTTATGTTTATGGCAGGGGGCTCCCCTCTCCTCCTCTGTCCATTCATCTATATGTCGCCATTACATGTGACTATGTCCTCTCTCTCTCTCTCCCTGTACCTTTCTGCAGGTTGCTCTGGAGCTCTACGTCTCTGAACAGTCACCGGCCACATCAACCTGCCCAGTGTTTGATTGTTTGTTTTGTTTGTTGCTTTCTTCTCTCTCTCCTTTATCCACTCACCCTAACCGGTCGAGACAGAAGGCCACCCACCAAAATCCAGGGTCTGTCGGATGTTTCTTCAGTTAAAGGGAGTTTTTATTCACTGCTGTCACCAAGTGCTGGTCGAGGGGGATTTGTTGGGTTTTTCCTCTGTTATAATAGTGATAACAGTAAGGTCTAGACCTTACTTTGTAAAGTGTCCTGAGATGACTTTTGTTGTGATTTGGCACTATACAAATAAAATTGAATTAAACCATCTGTGTCTGTATGACATTGTAAACAACACAGCAGCACATTATTTGATGTGATACCTCATCAGTTTGATTCTTTGTTCAAAATAAACACACTTCAATTCTGATGCTGCAACACGTTCCAAAAAACGCTGGGACAGTAAAACATTTACCACAGTGTGATTTTGCCTTTTTCACAACACTTAAAAGACGTTTAGTGACTGAGGACACCAAGTGATTAAATGTGTCAGGTGTCATTTTGTCCTGTTCTTCCTGCAAACAAGGCTTAAAGTGCACAACAGTCCTGGGTCTTCGTTGACACAATTTGCATTTCAAAATGTGCCACACATTCTCTACTAGGGACATTTTGGGACTGTAGGCAGACCAGTCCAGCACTCACACCCTTGTCCTCCACAGTCAGACCTTGGTAATGTACAGTATAAGGTTTTGTATTGTCTTGTTGAAAGATGTATGGCTTTCCCTGGAAAAGATGTCGTCTTGAAGGCAGCATATGTTGCTCCAACATCTCTGTGTTTTTCAGCATTAATGGAGCCATCACAGACGTGTAAGTGACCTTTGCCAAGGGCACTGACACAACCCAAGACCATGACAGACTCTGGCTTTTGGACTTGTTGCTGGTAACAGTCTGGATGGTCCTTATGGTCTTTGGTCTGGAGCACATAGTGTCCATTTCTTCCAAAAAAGATCTGAAACACTGATTCATCTGACCACAGTACATGTTTCCACTGTGATGGTCCGTCCCAGATGTCTCTGAGCCCAGAGCTTCTGGACACTGTTGACATAGGGCTTCCTTTTGGCACAGTAAAGTTTTGAGCAGCATTTATAGATGTAACTACATATTGTAGTGCCTGACACAGGTGTGCCAAAGTAATCCTGAGCCCACGTGGTTATATTGCTTATAGGAGAGTGACGATTCTTGATGCAGTGTCGTCTGAAGGATCAGAGAGCTCGGTCATCCAGCTTAGGCTTGTGCCCTTTACGCACTTAAATCCCTCAGGTTCCTTGTACCTTTTAATGATGTTCTGCACCGTAGACGGTGACATATCCAAATCCCTTCCTATCATTTTTTAGGGAACATTGTTTTTAAACATTTCAATAATTTTCTCACACATATGTTGGCAAACTGGTGGTCCTCAGCCCATCTTTGTTCCTAAAGGGCTCGGCCTTTCCTGGATGCCGCTTTTGTACCAAATCATGATTGTAGTCACTTGTTGACATCACCTGTTTCTAATGGAATCATTTCACTGTTTTACCTCATCACTGGCCCTGAAATGCAACCATCCCAACTTTTTCTGGAATGTGTTGCAGCATCAGAAATGAAATGAGGGTTTATTTAAAAATAAATAAATAAATAACTGATGAGGTATCACATTAAATAATATGCTGCTCTATTGTTTTCAATATAATACAGGATACAGATGATTTACACATCATTATTTTATGTTTTAATTTTACATATTGTCCCAACGTTTTCTGATTTGGGGTTGTACCTGTGTCATACATATGTACATGGTTAAAAATCTGTTTTACTGACTTCAGCCTAAGTGTATGTAAACTTCTGTGTGTGAGTGCCCTGATGGTGAACTCACAACTAGATATATTCATTTGAGTGTGGACATTTACATATTTGCAGTTCTCTAATTTTACCTGTCTGTTTCTGCTGCCGACTACAATGAGCGTCTGGCTGCTCGTCTTCTTGTGCCTTCAAAAAGACAACTGTTACATAATTCGGAGAGTCTCCCTGTCACAATGGCAGTTTTGTTTTTCTCTCCACAAGTTATGACTGAGGTTTCACAGGCATGAATCTTGTTCTGCCCACAAAAGAACGACATAAACTCAGAGTTCAACCGTGAACATGACACGCAGCAGAACTGGATCTGTGAGGGTTTTCTTGTGATGTCAGCACTAAAGAGAATAGAAAATATCTGTGAGAGACGGGGAGAGAGAGATCACAGGGCAAAACAGAGATGGAGAGAGAAGAGGGAATGTGGACATCAGAGAGAGAAAGAGAAACAGTTCGACAGAGAGGAACCTAAAGACAGAGGTGCCAGCGACAGGACAGAGGAAGGTGAGTGTCCCTGGTTTTCTGTGATGTTCATTCAGTCCTTGCTGCCACCTCCTCCTCCTCCTCCCTGCCCTCCCACCAGCTAAACACATCACACTCACACTTTGCAGAAAGAAACACACACATAGGAGAGAATGAGTTACCCACTGCTACTGCAGCTCCCCCAGTGAAAATCTGATTTTGTGATGTGTGTGTGTGCATCTGTGTTTTCTGTGCAGTGGAAGTAAAAACATGTTGAACAGCAGAAACACAGCACAGCCTCGTGGTGGAGAGAAGAAAAGCCTGAGGCAGGAAGTGAGTTAGTGTTAGGATACTAAAAAATTCATAGCGGTCCTAATCAGCACCTCTGGCTAATGATTCAGATCCGTTTATTATAACTGAGCTAAAACTTTAACCACTCACAAGCAAAAGCAAACAGAAAAAACCTAATAAATTGCACAATCTTGTCATAAATTTAACCTGGTGAATAGATGCTACTTGTACATGAGGACATGCACGTTCATGAGATTTGATCATTCACATAATCAACAACCTTATTTACCATTATATGGACAAAATCCATTTAAATATGTCACCACAAAGCCAAAGAAAACTTCATCTCCCTCTCTTCTCAAATCTGTACTTTGCTGATTTATTATGTTCTTCAGGTGTTTGACCTTGACTATGCAGAGTGATGTATGTGCACAGTTTGACACTAGAAGGCATCCTTAAATCTGAGTGAAAGAAGAGTGTGTATGAACACGACATCACAACTAGTGTTGCCACTAGTTGAGGTCCAACATGAAACTTGGAGGTTTAAATATGGTTACATACTGTATGTGTCAGAAGTCTAATAATAATATATTAATAACAGTACAAGTGCAAATGAGGAAACATTATAATGGCAGAAACAAAAAAGGAATGATCTGACTTGAAATTAGATGCAACAAACCATCTTTCTAAAGCAAAGCCGCCCATGACAGAGAGGAGCTGATCAAGGTGACGTGATGGACATCAGACTACAGTATGTCCCATTATAGGTGATGTTAGGTGCAAATGACAACTCTACACACTGACCTGTCCAGAGTGACATTTTCCCAACTATAGAACTGTAGGAGTTGTCAAACCAAAGCTAATAAAACCTAAGAGGGAAAAAACCCAACATATCAGGCTTATACAGTGAATGGAATATTAATTTTACAGTAGTGGTTAGTCTCATTTGAGTCCGAACATACTGTATATACACTCATTTAAATTCAAGCGTTATACCTGTACAATAAGTCAAACTAGCATATTCCCCTGTGCAGAAGGACATATAGCTGCAGCGGACAACAGACCTTGGCCACTCAGGAATTTATATAACTGAAACAAAAATCTAAAGGGCAAGACAGACTTCGCACATACCTTCGTTCTTACACGAACAATAACGAGGGTATGCACACACATTCCTATTCATACTTCAAATCGAGGGTCTGCCTTCTGTCTGTATACGGCAGTGTTTTCTGAGCATTGCAGTACATGTGCAGTCAGGGCTTTTGCAGGTGTGGACTGTCCACGCAGAGTATTGGCCTGCACGTGAACATCCACACAGAGTCCATGCGGATGTTCACGGGCCTGGGAAGATGACAAAAGTTATGTCATACGGACATGCAGACGTGCAAAGCGTGAATAGCCCCTTAAATATGAGACCGTTTGTGAATACCACAAGTTTTCTTAGATAATTTGTCGCATGTCACGTTATCCTGCAGCATGTTCACTTTTTAAATCTGCATAGGGCAGAAGCAACGATGACAGACAGTATACTGTACACAAACCAGTACTCCAAGAGCTGATATCTACAGTTGCTACAATCATGCAAAAATATATATACTGAAAAAAAAAATGTGACCAACTTGTCAGCAAGTGGGCAGAGCTTCACATGTCTGGCTGAATTCATCCTAAGTATATAAATACTTTTGCTAAAAATCTGAAATTCCTACTTTGGCTGCAGACTCTGTTCCTCCCATACAAGCCTGGCAAGCCCTGCTGGTGAAAAAGCGTGACACTGCATGATGCTCACACCTCCCTGCTTCACAGCAGGATGCTATTGCACGAGTGATGAGCAGTTCTCATTTTGCAACACAACGATTGGCCTCACACTTTAGTTTGTATCATCTGATCACTGATTCTTCTGCTTCTTGCCCTTTTCTCTGGGGCAGGCTTGGTTTGGGTTGTTCGGGCATATACTCAACATTAAGTGTGTGTGTGTGTGTGTGTGTGTGTGTGTGTGTGTGTGTGTACCTGTCTGATGGGTTCGGGGACCCGGAATGTGTGAGGCGAACAGCCGTGTCCAGGCTGATCTTGTGGCCAATTGACACGTACACCGGCTTCAAGCTCTTGTCTGAGCTTCGTAATGCCTGGACACAAACAAAAAGGTTGTCTTGTTGAGTTTGACTTTTAGCAGGGTGTTCTCTGAAGAGAGCAGCAGCAGCAAAACAACCCTTGTTAGGTGTATTTGTTTCTATTTTCTGTGCATCTGTCCTCTGCCGCACCTTTCCGAGCACTCTGCCTGAGGCGGCTGTGAGTGGGAAGCTGTCTCCTCCTTTCTGCAGAGCAGCGATCTGCAGAAACAAAGGAACAAAAACTGAAGTCAAAAAGATGCACAGCATGCCAAAACAAATAGCAACAAAGTGAAACAAACTGTTAACCTGCTGGGGAGGCTTCACACTCTCTCCACTTTCTCTTTTAACCTCTGTGTGACCTAACTTTCATGTTCCAAAATTCTGAAATGGGTAGAAACTATATGGAGTCAATCCCAGCTGACACAGGGCAAGACTGGGTACACCCTGGACAGGTCGCCAGTCTACCGCTGTCAACCTGACCTGCATGTCTTCAGACTGTGGGAAGGAGCCGGAGAGCACCCCCACAGACATGGGGGGAGCATCCAAACTGGTGGACAGCAGGTTCAAACACAGAACCTTCTCATTGTGAGACGACAGTGCTAACCCCTGCTCCATCGTATCACAACCCACTCCACTTTTAAAAAAAAAAGTCTGTAAAAAAGAATGAATCTTATTTCCTGAACAGAAAGGGATGCAAAGTTCCAACTAAAGTTATTCTAAGTCAAACATTAAAATGTTCTCATACTGGTACAAATGTTGCCCAAAAGTCTATTTTAATGTACCTGTACCTTTAACATGTAGCATCAGTAAATCACATCACACTGCATTACAAAGCTCTCTGTGTGTGTTTTATCCAGGTAAAGCTACAGATTACAGGTTTACAGGCTTACTTGCTCATCTGGCAACAATTCCTTACATTCATGAATGTCTTTCCTGTGTTTGACCCCGAGATGTAACTGATTCAGCTAAAGTTACCAAAATCAATACAGGAAGGAGGATGTGGTTCTGTGGTTTTGTTCATCAAAAATGTTTTTGATAATCATTGCAGAGCTCCAGATATATTTATTCTGAAAATCTTATGTAAGAGATGGTGTAACAGAATGAGAATGTCTTAGTTCTCTCTAGTTTTAATCTTGAACACAAAACCCACACTAATGTCTATGCACTATGATCAATCAGAGCCTGAGCCTGATAAACTAGTGTCCAGTGTGATCATGACCTTAAAGTCAAATCCACAGTGGCTTAATGTGTTATTAAATCTATCATGGTGAACACAAATAACCCCAATAACAGATAGTTCAAATAAGACTTGATGCACTGGCTAATCTTTGATATTTAATAGCATGCTACACTAGAAGAGGCGAGGCAAAGTCACATGTCCTGCTGCAGGCTGCTGTCGACAGGTTTGCTGTGGCTTATGGGCCAGAGTGATGAAGGGAGCTTAGCCTCCATGATGGATGGGGTGTCTGCTCTACTATGACTGATTACAGCAAAGAGCCAGCGGGGAGACAGGAGGGGTCACACGGGGCCTCCGATCCCAGCTGGGATGAGGCCAGCAGTGTGTGGTAGTGTATGTGTATGCAAAAAAAAAAGGTTTGGTTCCTGTGAAGCAAGAGCAGAACTGAAGCCAGAACAGCAGAAGTCAGAAAGACAGAACAAGTCATCAATAACACACTAGCAAAGAACGAGACAGAGGTAGCTCCACTGGAGCCGAGAAGAGAGGAGGGGAAGACAAAACCAAGCACCTAAGATCTGAAGGACACCGAACAACATTTCAACAAGGGTATGTTCCAAAAGTGCATCAAGGACAGAAAGGAAACATCTTCTTCTCTTTCCCCTTTTTTGTTTTATCTTATACACAGAACAGATAGAAACACGTTGCCGTCCCCTGCCTCTGTTCAAGCACAGACACAGAACATTGAGTACATCTTCTGGGCATTCAGCTTCAAGTAGCACAACACATCTAGAGAACAGGTAATGATTGGGGGGTCGTGTTCAAGGACACTTTTTAATGCACACAGTGAGTGTTGAGGGGACTTTACACTGCAAAGAAGAAACACTACAGTGTGAGATGAGAACATCAATACAACTCTCGCCTCTGTCCTTAACGTCCATGTCAGTGTTCAGTCTGGGAGCAGTAACGCTGAATTAAAAAATATCAAACATTTCTGACAGTGATGATACGGTGTCTCCCACTTATTGGAAAGAACAACAGACGTGCCAACAAAACGGTCAGGAAATGGCTGCAATGCCAACACTGCTGGCAGCTACATCAAAATCTAATTAAACCCCTACATTAACACCAATACAAACGATTCAGCTCATTTAAAAGACTACACACTGCTTGTGTGCATATGGTTTCACTAATCAAATCTGCAATCCTGCGAAATTAGCTGGTTTTCATCTCACTCTTAGAAAGAAAGTGAATAATTGAGTTTCCCAAAATTCGGAACTATTCCTATAGTATAAGAGGCATCTTGAAGGCTGACTATGAACATAAATTATTTAAGACAAATGAATTTTACATTTTATCAGCACACAATACTTTTACTGGAAAGTGTTGTATTTTCACATGATTTCCTTCGAGGATCTGGGTTCCTGCATCAGATAAACACACACACACCTTAAATCTTGAGTGAGTTATTTAATTACTACAACAGAGAAAAAGCTGTGTCTGTAACCTTCAGAGATGCTTCTCTGATGGCATACTGGGTTCTGAAAACTCTCAGCATGCTGGCAATGTTTTTGGATGCTCTTCCTGACGTCTAATTGAGTATGGCAGCATATTGCTTGTCAGCAATACATGGCGGTGTGCGTGTAGACCCGGTAATGGCTAATCTTTTTTTCTAAATATCTCATTTTCTGAAATTTGGTAGGGAGCCTGATATGGGTTGTGTTTTGCGGATTATACTTCCCATCTAATTTCCCACCAAGCGATGAAACACCAAAGCTGGTGTTGACTTGAGGCATCGCAATTCTGTGCGTGCCTGTGGACAAATAAGATGGAGCCCCGGAGAGTGGCAATTACATCAATATGGACGGACAGGAGTTCTAAAATTTCATGCACAGCAACTGAGCCAAAGCTACGTGTAAAGGTTTGAGTCCAAAAACGCAGGGTGGACGTATAGTGTCGATGCTACTTGATCCCTAAATTGAACATGTCCGAGCCACTGGGATTTTAGCCCAGATTGTATCAGTAAGCGTGTGACAGCATCCTCAGAGATCACCGTGTTCCGTGCAAACAGAGGGATTAGATTCCTCCCCACAGCAGAGACAAACCAACATTTTCTGATGCCAAAGCCACTAAAGCTAATTGAAGGAGATGGCCACACCACAGAGAATTAAATTAGCATGTTAAACTACTACATGAAGACTGCTGGGCATATAAACAGAGAGGGTATTGCCTGCTAATGGAGTTAGCAGAGCTGTCCAGTCTGGTTCTCTTGGAAACGTTTGAAAGGCATTTGTCATCAGCATTACAGGAAATAGATCTTCCTCTATAGATCAACATCATCAACAAAGAATATGCATGTTGACATTTTCCTCTAGGAATGCACTTGAGCTCAATTATTAATATAAAAAAAAACACAGCATGGGAGTTTTGTGTAAATGAACCTACAGCCTACATGTAGAAGTTATGTACTTAATATACAAAGCTTATCAGAAAGGCAAATATTTTCATTAGAAATCCTTATCAGAAATAGAGAGACATGGTTCAAATGTCTTAAGTCGTGTCTACACCACAAGCATCACGTGTGCAGCACAGAGCATCTGGCATGTAGCTCATGAGAGGTTCACGCTTGTCTCTACAAGGAGTTTACTGGTGCATTGGGAAAATACACTTTAAACCAACTGCCATGTTCAGTAGGACTGATGTAACAGATGATAGATTGTGTTTTAACTACGTTTACTTGATGTATTCCTCTATTTTGGTGGAGTTTTGGTTCGAACTAGTGAGTTATTATTGTTTTGGTGGATACTGCAGAGTGTTTTACCTGCATAGCTCCGACTGACTTCAGGTCGCAGCTACACATATAAAGTGCGAGTGATATGCAAGCCGACATACGGGCAGTGTAGACACCCGGACTGAATTATATAGGAGTGTATCTGTTGCATGGCATGCACATATCAAAAACACTGCTGAGAGTTGTCTCTATATTTTGGCCTCCTCAGCCACATACACAAGAGGGTCAGAATATTAGGAACACCCCTGTATATAATGTAGTCCAGTACAACACCACCTTTAACTATGACCTCAATAATAAACATAAAACTGAATTTATATATTGATGACAATTTCACCAAAAACTGAAAAATTTTGAGCTTCATAAACACAGATGTTAAGGCTGAAGTGTTGTATTGAATTGCATGCAATTATACAGGTGTACCTAATAAAGAGGCTGTGAGTGTATATGTTTGTTTGTTTACTATGCTTATCCTATTATTTAGACAGCAGCCAGGTGCCTGCTCATCAGGCAGATTTAACTTGTTTTTGTTCTCTCCTCAACAGGTCACTGAGGCTCCACACGGAAACAAAGGGAACATTTGCATATTAATGACGTCCAGATTTCACCGTCCCACAGGTCGACTCTGACCACGAGGTTTTTGTTCCAGCTTGATTTGTATTCAGAAAGTCACATTAGCAGTAGCTACACTAGGAGGTCTCGGCTCACAATAGAAGTCACACTGTCAAAACCATGTACACACCAACGCACATACACTTGTACATACAAATAAAAGTGTGAGGTTTTATACACACAAAAAACACAGGTGCACATTGAAAAGCAACTGATGACTCTGCCCTCTGCTTCATCCCTCTCTGACATTTCGTTGCCACTTTAAGAATGCAATGAACAAAACACAACACGATAACTTAAATAATTCATCTATTGGCTGCTCTTTTACAGGAGGAACCTTTGTACACAACTAAAATAAAACACTACATATGAAGCACCACATCAGCTTATCAGCATCTTTGTTATATCAATATGCTCTGTAAGACAAACCACGCAAAAACAGAAAGAAAAAAAGAAAAGAAAAAGTGATGCACATCTTCGGGTCAGAAAGTAGTGATGGTCTCACCTGTGACTGGTGTTCCTCATTCTTGTGCACGCCCTGCACCTGCAGCAGGTTCTTGGCCACACCCACACAGGGCAACCCTGACAGCACTCCCAGATGACATGCCAGGCCAAACTCTGCAGGGTCCAAACAGTGACACATTCAACTCTAGACCAAAACCCTTTGTTTCGCCTTGTCTTTTTAAAAGAGTTGGAGAAAAGACAGCTTGAAAATTGCATCCAGCTAACCTGCTGGGCCTGTGCTCACCTTGAACTCTTTATACGAGTTTCTGATGAGGTCAGCACAGACCTGAATCTATTCCTGATTTACTAACTTAATCACTGTACACCCATGTTCTATATATTTGTCAGGTGTCCCCTGCAGGCAGATGTATTTAAAATGAAGTGTGTATTTCTTTGTCTTGTCCTTCATCTCCAGTTCTCCATGTTATAAGATTGCTTAAAGGAATAGTTCAATGTTTTGAGAAATGGGCTTGTCAGCCTTCTTTATAAGATTGTCAGCAAATCCTATTATAAACCCTAAACACTAGTGTATTCGTCTGTCTCTCAATACTTTCAGACTTCACTACCCAGTCTGTTCAACTCAGCCCCCAGCCCATTGAAGTGTACAGATTCAGTCATTCAAACTAAGATCACTAATTTCCTAAACAAGTGGGCACTGTAATCTGGAACAAGTGTTAGTCAAACAGAAGTAACTGTGCATTTGTTGAGGACCACGTTCAGCAGCAGGTTACTACACATTTGGTCCTCCACTGATTACCTCCAGCATAGGGATGGTGCACGTGAGACTGACTCAAAATAAATTACAGTGCCCATGTTCATGGTAATAACAAAACATGTCCAGTGTGGTGGTGTGGCTCAGTGGTGTATTTTTAGTACATTTAGAGCCTGGAGCTCTGTGGTACAGAGGAATAAGCTGTGCCAACAGACAGTGCTCATTAGTATCAGTTATTGTTATTTCTGGCCTTTTCGTTAGATTTATTCACAACAGGAGAAATGTAGAATATTACCAGTCTTATCCTTTAAGATCGGAGCTGGAGTCAAGACATGGTTAGCTTAGCTTAGCATAAAGACTAGAAAGGAAGAAACAGCCAGCCTGGCTCTGTAGGAAGTGAAAAATATGGATATCAACACCTCTAAAGCTGCTAATTAACACACTGTATCTTGTTTTAATACCACTTGCTGTACATAAACAGAAATGTAAAAACAACAGTTTGTGATTTTGGAAGCAGTTGTTTGAGTCTTTCCTTAACTTGAATCTAAGATAGGCTAAACACACCATTTGACTCCAGCTCAGCTCTAGATATCAGATTAATATTGATCTTTTCAATAAAACATAATCCTTCTATAAAACAACAAAGCAAAAACACTTCCTGGGTCAGTAGAGACAAGCTTGACTTACGTCTGTAGTGGAAGAGACCATTCCCATCCACAAACACCACCTGTTGACAGGGCACACAACACATATACAACTACTAGATATGGCCATGTATAGCTTTTTGACTGATCATTTTTAAAACATAATACATATCAAATAAAGTATGTACTTCTGAAGCCCTCTGAGTTTTGGCTTGAACTCTGCAAACAGCATTTTTCCAGGTAAACACTTTTTCAGGCTTCTTGGGCTTTGTACACAAGACATATTGTGACATCACATCACGAAAAGCACAGGTGTAACGAATATTGTAAGTCATGGCTGCTCATACCTCTCAGTGGAACAGAGGCGTTGTCAGTGTTATTAGGTCCATTTGTGCTCCGTCTGATATGACAAGTTCAAATGACTGCTGTGAAATGCTTTTCTATTCAACTACATTTTATGGTCACAACTGTGTCTGATGAAATGTCAGACACAGGGTGTCAGATAGAAGTTCAAGTCAGAAAGAGACAAAATCCTCACACATATTCTAACTCTTCCCATTCCAACTAAATAATGAATTCCTGAAGCCAAAGGTGCCTCTACAGACAGATTTCTTGTGGGAATTAGAAGTCACAGGAAAAACACACTTCAAAGGTTGCAGACAGAGAGGCTGCTGTGACTGCATCTGTCCAGGGCTAAATGTCAGATGAGATAAAACCCTGTGTGTGTGTGTGTGTGTGTGTGTGTGTGTGTGGCCTTGTTTTTCTATACTTGTGAGAACTGAAAACCGGGAGCACACTAACTTTGCAGGGACCGGAGTTACTTGTAGGAACTGAAGGGCAGTCTTCATAACGCAGTTTGTCCTATTTTATGAAAACGATGTAATGTAAAATTAGAGCAAATGACGGCTTTGGTTAAGTGTTAGGCAGGTAGTGGTTATGGTTAAGGGTAGGGTAAGTCTCCCAGAAATAAATCTAATACGGAGTAGGGACCCGCTAAGCTATGAAAACAAAGATGTGTGTGTGTTTGTGTGTTGTTATGGCCATACACTGTGAAGACTGTGTCATGATTAAGACGGGAGTAGAAATTTCACAACAGCACGTCTTTGCCCTGGCATCTGGCCACGATGCCCTGTATATCTGTCGAAGTTACACAGCCACAGTGGCTGGCGAC
>NW_018127902.1:2552846-2569051 GCF_001952655.1 Monopterus albus
CTTCTCAAGTTTGTCAGATGAGATGACTGATCTCAGTAATTGTTTGTGAAGTCATTCATTTGTCCATGTGCAACCACTCATGTCAGTGTGTGTTTCACAGATGTATTAAGGAGACCGGTGCAAACCTCCATGGTAGTGACATGTAAGATGACGTAATACATTGTAGAATTTAATGTAATTCACTCTTTAACAGTGCATGCAACACTTTTACAAACTTGTGTTGTCTAGGTTCACTACAACTAGGTGCTTTGTTTTCTTATTAATACATCTATGTTTCAGCAGTCTGACAGCTGGATCAGGTGTCAGCTTAATATTCCTTGGAATCTACATTTGCACAGATAATGCCATGCACTTGGGGCAGCACAGTGGCACAGTGGTTAGCACTGTCACCTCACAGCAGGAAGACCCAGCCGACCCGGTTCTCCCTGTGTCTGCTTGGGTTCTCTCCAGGTACCCTGGCTTCCTCCCACAGTCCAAAGACATGTAGCTTGGGTTGACTGGTAACTCTAAATTGCCCCATTTAGATGTGATGGTAATAGGCTGGGAATGCATTATGCCAATGAGTGTACTCACAAAGATATGTGTGTTTCCGCACACCTGTGTGGGTAGTGACTGAGAGTCACAGTGGGAGGACACGTAGGTGGCGTGTGGGCTATATAACAAACAGCAAACAGAAGTGAGTGGGTGAGGATGAATGAGAGCTGACGTTTTGAGAAACAGCCAGAGAGCGATAACAGAGAAGCTTTGTCACAATCGCTGCAATGCATTCAGTGTTTCACAGGAGGAACATTTGTACACAACTACAAGCTCAATAATGTCAGTGGGATGTCAACTTTATTGGATGTGTAAGTAATCTATAACTTTCTTCAAAAGTCAAAAGTTTCCACTCACTAATCATCTTATCCCAGATAACGTTAGCTAAAAAATTACCAAAATCCCAAGTCTCAGCTGTACTTTAAGATTAATGCTAGCACAGGAAGCTGAAATGCTAAAGTTAGCATGTAGCATTAGCATACATAGTCAGCATTTTAGCATGTTACACCTAATACTGTGTTAGTGTGTTAGCACGATGCCTTCTGCATTAAGATCAGCTGAGCCCAGGTCCATCTGAGACTAACAACTAAACTGATTTAGCAAGGTCGAGACTGACCTGTCTTATTATTGCCACTGTTTACTGAGAATGAACCTCCTTTCCTGCCAGATGCTAGCATGACTTTAGACACTAAGGCACTAATTTAACGCAAATAAAACATAAATACTTTAAAAAATGTGACATTCAAAAATGAGGAAAGAGCAGCATAGCTAAACTTGCTTAAGACCAACTTAGAAAATGATCATATGTTAAAGAAAATCAATCAACTCAATTATAGCACCTCAAAATGTTTACAATACCTATAGTACCTAGAGTCATTTCAGATAGGCCACACCAATACATACACACACGTGTGTGTGTGTGTGTGTGTTCAGAAGCAGACCTGTGGCATAAGTGTGGGCTGTTTCCTCTCTAGGCGCTTCAAAGCCTCAAGAAGGAAAGGGGTTTCTCTGAAAGCCAGGAAGCCAGCTACGTAGGGGGCCGTCAGGGTCACCATCTGACTGTCCTCGTACAGCACCTGGCAGGAGAGGGCAGGAATTCTGCTTATTATTTTATGTAAGTATGGCTAAGACTCTCTGCTGAACAAAAAATGGTATTTCCCCATGGGTCCATCCACAGCTATCTGTGTCCTGTAAACTGCACTCGTATACTGACCCCCTACCTGCATGCTCTTTGTGATTTGCCCTTATCCCACTGGTTTTGAATATGGACATCTGTGGTTCTAAATGGAACTCAGAGAGCAAAACTGTCAGGGTTCAGGCGTTGACAAATGTGTCAACCCAAGAATATATGTAAGGGCAAGTCCATAGCTGTGCCAGATGATCACTAACATTCCCCACAAGGCACAAAATGAAACATCTGTTACTTCTTGTTGATTTAAGGCTGTGAGCATATTCTGAACATCACACTGGTTATTCTGTTTAGGTTCCCTGCTGTTTTCAGAAAGGGAAACTCATAAAATTATACAGCTTTCAAATAAATTACATTGTCTTGACTGCAAAAAAGTGTTTTCAGTGGGATTTTAATTGATGTTTGAATTCAAAGATGATAAACCATGGCTGGTAATCTTTAAACAAAACTATTTATATTTTCTAAGCTTATAATCCAATGTTCAAACTGATAATGACATCAGTGATTATCTTGCTGAAAACAAATTCTATACAGAAAATACCAATCATAGTCCATGTAAAGTTTAAGGTTACAAGCAATGATGGAAAGTAAGTACATTTACTCAAGTACAGTAATTAAATACTACAATTCTGAGGCATCTGTGTCAAGGTTACAGGCAGAGGGTCCACATGCAAGAGCCAGAAAAGGTAACTGACAATTTATTAGGTGACTCCAAAAATCACTGGAGGCAGGTATGACAGAGCAAGAACAATCAGAACTTTCTTTCTACATGGAAGGTAAGTATTTTCTTTTCATGGGTAACTTGAAGTTTAATACCTTGCTATGACAGAACATGAGATTAGGCGGTAATGCCACAAAAATACTCTGATTCACAGGTAGCTTGAGCTAGGTAACTTGGAAAGACAAAAAACAAACACAGAGGGAGGTAACACTACAGTACTTCACTAACGGGGCCTGTGTGATCACAGTGAAGGGAAGTTAAGAGTTCAGTCTAACAACACAGTCCTGAAAGCAGCAGCTTAAACAGTGAGGAGGCAGAGAGCACAGACCACTGGAGCGTGGGCAGAGCGTCTGAGTAAAGACACTGTTGAAGTTACACAGGGTATCTTTAAAGGGATACCAGACAGAGGCTTGGTGAGTTACCAGGCATAGGGGTGCAATGGTAACAGGAAGGAGCAGGAGCAAACGGTAGCACCAGCATGTCAGGAGAGCAAAAACCAGAGCGAGGTGAGTATCCAGAGTATCCAGGTGTGACATGGGTGGAGGCTAGATGACACACTGACAACGGGCTGAGGTGATTATGAAGGCCAGGCAGAGGTAGTGAGCAACAGATGTACTGAATTAGAGTTATTGTAATCATGGGCACAGTGAAGCCGGGGCAGCGGCGAGTTGTTTGAGATGGCGGATATCCATCAGAATAAAAGTCTAGAACAGGAAGAACTTTGAGAATATTGTGGTGCTAATACGTTTATACTTTTAATCAAGTAACATTTTGAAAGCAGGACTTTTTTGTGTTTTTTACACTGTATTGCTACTTTTACTTAAGCAGAAAATCTGAGTACTTCTTCCACCACTATTTACAGGTATGGTCATGCATATGCTATTTGTCAGCAGCTGATAATACACAGTTAAATGTGCCAGAGAATGGAAGCTCAGTATTAAGTGATGTCTACCCATTATTTGGCCCCAAAGAGGGGGGTATCAGGCCATGCTGTCAACAACCTTCAGGGTATAGTAGAAGTCTACTTCTCAACAATATTCAGAGGTGGGACAAAGTAAGTGTTTTGCAAGTCATAAGCAAGTGTTTGGTCTTGGCTCTGAAGTCTGCAACCAAGTTCCAATTTAAGTGCAAGTCCTTCATTTCAAGTCCTGAACCAGCCATTGTGCACACATGTATTGCCAAAACACGCTAAAAGTAACAGCATGTTACATTCAAATAAACTTCATAACCCTTAATCAAAATGCCTAGTACTACTACAATCATATATAACTACTGAGCTAAATGTTTTGTACAGTGGTATTCACTTCATGACCACATAACAGGCTTAACAGCCAAATATCCAAATTACAGATATCATCTGTTTGTCTCCTCACTGGCACTGCCTACCGCACCTTCCCCTTCTGCTTGTGCAATGTGTCTGGTTGCTGCCGGATCGATTCAAACTAAAAAATGAAGTAGTGATTCATGCACACTCTGAGTCAAAGGTCCAAGTAAAATCTCAAATCACTGCTGTAACAGACAGTGATTCTTTTTCATTTTATTAGATCCAGTCTAAAGTCTAACTCATGTTAGACCCCTTGACTCTGCTGCCATAGAGGGAGATACCTTTATTTTAAATATGAAACCCAGCCTGTTATAAAGTTGAGATAAAGGTTCTCTGAGAGCGGCTGAACAGCTTCCCGCACCTCTGTACCTCTTTACATTTCCACCCATCTACTTTGGGCAACAGCACTGCATGTAAACATGTCTCCCATGATGACCCTGTTACTGCAGTATCACGCCGAGTATCAGCAGGGTTTAGAAGGCTAGAAACCCCAAGGACCCATTACTCAAGCTTTCTGACCAGTCTGAAAATCTTTTTCTACTCACACCGGGCCTCTTGCAAGAACCAGCTGTACAAACAGTTTTGTTCTAAAGCGGCACATGTATGAGAGATTTGAGAGAATTTATGGCTTTACAAATCTTCTTGAACTTAACATGTTCTCCTAGGTAGGAACAAAATTCACAAGCAGTCCAGACCTGTTGAAAACTCCCTCCTCATCTGGCAGCCTCAAGGTCTCTCTGCAGGCCTGTGTCCAGTACCTGACAGCGGAACATCTCCTACTGTAGCCTGGAATATCTCTACTCTGATATAACAACCTTCAGGGTATAGTAGAAGTCTACTTCTCAACAATATTCAGAGGTGGGACAAAGTAAGTGTTTTGCAAGTCATAAGCAAGTGTTTGGTCTTGGCTCTGAAGTCTGCAACCAAGTTCCAATTTAAGTGCAAGTCCTTCATTTCAAGTCCTGAACCAGCCATTGTGCACACATGTATTGCCAAAACACGCTAAAAGTAACAGCATGTTACATTCAAATAAACTTCATAACCCTTAATCAAAATGCCTAGTACTACTACAATCATATATAACTACTGAGCTAAATGTTTTGTACAGTGGTATTCACTTCATGACCACATAACAGGCTTAACAGCCAAATATCCAAATTACAGATATCATCTGTTTGTCTCCTCACTGGCACTGCCTACCGCACCTTCCCCTTCTGCTTGTGCAATGTGTCTGGTTGCTGCCGGATCGATTCAAACTAAAAAATGAAGTAGTGATTCATGCACACTCTGAGTCAAAGGTCCAAGTAAAATCTCAAATCACTGCTGTAACAGACAGTGATTCTTTTTCATTTTATTAGATCCAGTCTAAAGTCTAACTCATGTTAGACCCCTTGACTCTGCTGCCATAGAGGGAGATACCTTTATTTTAAATATGAAACCCAGCCTGTTATAAAGTTGAGATAAAGGTTCTCTGAGAGCGGCTGAACAGCTTCCCGCACCTCTGTACCTCTTTACATTTCCACCCATCTACTTTGGGCAACAGCACTGCATGTAAACATGTCTCCCATGATGACCCTGTTACTGCAGTATCACGCCGAGTATCAGCAGGGTTTAGAAGGCTAGAAACCCCAAGGACCCATTACTCAAGCTTTCTGACCAGTCTGAAAATCTTTTTCTACTCACACCGGGCCTCTTGCAAGAACCAGCTGTACAAACAGTTTTGTTCTAAAGCGGCACATGTATGAGAGATTTGAGAGAATTTATGGCTTTACAAATCTTCTTGAACTTAACATGTTCTCCTAGGTAGGAACAAAATTCACAAGCAGTCCAGACCTGTTGAAAACTCCCTCCTCATCTGGCAGCCTCAAGGTCTCTCTGCAGGCCTGTGTCCAGTACCTGACAGCGGAACATCTCCTACTGTAGCCTGGAATATCTCTACTCTGATATCTCAGTGACTGTCGTCCCATTCAGCACCTCACTGATTAGTCATTTGATAGAAAGAGATCTTTAGAGTCTGGTTTCATGCAGCCTCAACGTTCTCTCTGTCACAGTACGGCTCAGCTCTGACAACATGTCACTGACGCATGTGCTATTAACATTTTATTAACTCTTGTTTGACATTTTTGTGAATGACATTTTCCCACAAATGAAGCGGAACAGGTAGCCTCACAAGGCGAATTTAGTGCCACTGATTACGCTAATGATCTAATTTCAGGAAGTGCTACTGTATTTATCAGTAGCACACATCTCTAGTCTGAAACTAGAGATTTACAACAAGCTTATCCAGTTACAAGAGTTTGGTGAATCTGACTTGGAACACTCATACACCAAGCCTTTGAAAACAGTCAGAAAAATTTGGGGCAAAAATAGCTAAATGTTCTTGCATGAGGACCCTTGAGGAGTGCCAAGGTCTGAGATGCTGTAAAAACAAACACAACACAAACACATTTTGTCAAAGCCCACAGCAGTGGCTACAAATAAAACATGCAGAAGCTCTCGACTGTGCATGAGACGAGCCCACGGAGCTTCATCACAAGCCTGTTTTCTGAATCAGAAATATTAACCATTATTCAGGATATGTCAATGACATATTGTTGACTTCACTGACCTTCTGCCTCTGTAAAACAGCAGTGATAAAACACTGCAGCTTGTTTCCAGTGCTGTTGCCAAGAATCTCAATAATGAGACTTGTTCATGCTGAAAAGGTATTTATTCAAACGTACAATTACAATGTTGTTACACTCCTGTGTTAGCTTATTTAAATAAAAAACTGCACAATAAAGCACAAAACCTCCTGTTTTGCCTGTTCTTCTCCCTTAAACCGAGCAGCAGTGGACACGCTGTACATCATGTTTCCAGTATTACTTTGTGGCACAAATGGCCTTAGGTGGCAGCGTTAGAGTAAACTGAGAGCAAGCAGAGAACGTAATCACGTTATTGGACAACTTTTCTAAGCAGCATCTCATTAGTCTCGCTGAGTCCATATATCACCAAAGAACTCTGACAAATGTCATTAATTATAATGGGCTACAGTGTGGAATGGGAAGGTGCCAGAGCCATGTTAATGCACAGATAAAGAGCAGGAATCGTTGTGAAAGGCTACACAGAAAAGTAAATGAAATGAAAATTGGACCTGCCAAGGTCACTTTAACATCAGTCGCTTTAACAGGAGCTGATCTTGAGCTACAGTATATTAACCCACAGCCTTATTAACACTGCTTACTCGCCCTGACAAGTCAGGGAAGAACAAAAAATGAATCAACTACAGTTTGGATCCTTTTTTCTTTTGACAGAAGATTTAAGGAACCCTCACTTCAATACATTTCACAAATAACAATCCCTTTGTGATACTGCAGGGTACATTTACTATTACAGTGCATCTGGTATTTCTATACAAATACATTAGAACCACAGTGCTGTCACCAGCTGTAGCAGCAACATGTGTCTTGGTCTTCTAATGCTTCACTTCTCCTGCCCCTCTTAAACCCAAATACAACTTTGCATGATGAGAAAATGACCTAAAATAACATAAATATGGGTTAAATGGGTAGTGGGCTGAACCCAAAGCTGATACAATCAATATTTTATAATAACAATGGGTCAAATAACAAGGCATAATGTGAATAGTGTTGGTCATAGTGATGAACCTGCAGAAAATTAACACCCTTCCCCTTTCCCCTCATCCTTTTAACAACTTTCAGCTCACTGTTTTGGTTTTGTAGCCCCAACTTTACTAGTTTTGTTCACCCTCACTGCTAATTCCAGCAGCAGGCAGCTGTTTTAAACAAACACACACACAGAACATTACCTGCTTAGCACCAAACAGCAGACAAAGTTACTGGATAGCTAGTCAACACTGTGGAGCATTTAGCAGCTAACAAACTAAAATAATGGTCAATACTGGACTTTGATTCATTACAAATTCAGTAAAAAATAAAGTGAAATATTCAGTCTTCAGCTTCTTGTGCAAAAGAACAACATCACATGGAGATTTATTTATGCTGTACAAGCCAAATAGATTTTTACAGTTGTTTGCCCTGTTGTAAGTTAATATGGATCTGATGTAACAACCTATGATAAATAAAAAAGAAAGCAACAGCTCTAAGAGAAATTTAAAAAAGAAAGTAGTTGCTCCCTGATACTTTAAAGTACTGTTGGGGGTGTCATAGTTAGAAGCCAGTATTCTAAGGTGATGAGAAAACATGTGAAGTTGGTGAGAGTGCATTTAAGGGCAGACAGCTGGATTCAGACAAGGTTTCAGCTGCACTTACTACAAAGCTTTCTAAGGCCAAGCAGAAATTCTGACTGTATATTACATCATACCTTTTCATTAGGTGTGTAAAACATATTTTGGGAACATCTTTCTTGTGTCTACTGGGAAAATGTGCCTTTTCTGACAAGTGCTGCTCTTCTGTCCTTTCGCCACTAGGGGTCAACAAAGTTCACAGATTCCCCAGATGATGTGTGATTACTGTGTGTAGTGAGGGGCTCACCTCCAGGTCGGGGTAGCTGAGCACCACGAGCTGGGCACAGGCATTGACATTATCCCCTTTGATGAAGGAGACGTCCACTCCTCCGACTCTCCTCAGGCCCGAGAAGTCAGGTTCCCTTTGCCAGTCCTCAGTGTCCTCCTCCACCACCTGCTGTCTCAGAAGGGTCTGCTCACTGCATCAGGACACAAGCAGATAACAATGATTGACAATTATCTTTTACTACAACAATTCAAGGAGCATTAATAAGATTTTATATATAGTCTCATAAATTAAGTGAAAACAGGACAGGACACGGTGTCTCTCAGCCACACTACCCTTCTCCATTACACTCTGTTACCTACAGCACTTCTGTTGTTATTCCAGCTAGGCTACCCTGTGGTGTCAAGTCAGGTCAGTAAATTTGCCCTGCCTATCAAAGAAAAAGAAAATGTTTAAAAGTAATGTTTTTTGACCTGAAAATAGTCATTTCCAACAGCCAGTCATGGAGGACCTTTTGTCTGACTGTGTCCCAAACAGTCCCATCCTCTACACCCTGTTCACCCACGACTGTGTCGACTCCCACAAAGACAACATCATCCTGAAGTTCGCGGACGACACCGCAGTGATAGGTCGCATCACTGGTGGGGACGAAGCAGCCTACAGGAGGGAGGTGGCCGGTCTGGTGTCATGGTGCAAGGACAATAATCTCAGCCTCAACATGGACAAGACAAAGGAGATGATAGTGGACATGAGGAAGGAGAGGAGATCTCATCGGCCACTGTTCATCTGGAGGCTCAAAGTGGAGAGGGTGAGCAGCTTCAAATTAGGAAAGCTGCCTCCATCCTCAAAGATCCAACACACCCCCAGCACGGACTGTTCGCCTCCCTACCCTCTGGCTGGAGGTTCAGAAGTGTGAAATGCAGGACCTCCAGACTGAAAAACTCTTTCTTTCCCTCTGCCATCAGACTCCTAAACAGCTGAGGAGTTTATTACCAGGAAATATGTCATGTACTGTTTACATTCTCAATTTGCACATGCATAATTGCACATTGACTGTTGACTGCTGCGCATGCTGCTCCCATGCAGCATACATTCTCTTATTATATTCTTATATATTTTTATTATATTGCTGCATTTGCTTCTTAAAGTGTCTTAGATTTAGTGTTACTTATTTATCTACTTTATATTTCATTTGTATTTTGTGGCATTCATGTGGACGGCAAAGTAAGAATTTCATTGTACAGGGAAACACGTTTCCTGACTGTGCATATGACAAATTAACACTTTGACCTTGACCTTGGCTGCCGGACTGACGAGGTCAAGTTCTTTTGCACGGAGAGAATGGAACAAAGAAACAGCAAAGACCAGGGTTAACACCAGTTTGACTTTTTAAGATGGTGCATGTTAAAAGCAGCCAAAGGACTCAGATTTGATTTAGATCTGGTTTTCTTCCTTTTGGATGTGTTAGCATCTAAAGCTAACATGTTTGTTTTAATAACATTACCGACCTAGAATGGTCATGATATTGCCTTTGCATTGATTAATATGGATTTAATTTGGGAGTAACCTGAGTTTTGTGTCATGTTAGTGCTTAGTATCACATTAACAGTAACCACAGCGTCCTACTGAAGTGCCATATTTACTCGTTAGTCAGCTAATGCTAGACTGGAGGCTCTGTTATGTTCTGTTGTCATGATACGGGATGTGTAGTTTATGTCATTGCTAGGAAACAGAATGTGGTGGGTGGGTCAAGGAGAAAGAAACAATAAGATCAAACTTTTCTGACCCCAGGATGAAAAATTAGCAACACACAGGTAGAGTATGTTTTCTGATGCTGCTAAAGATTTGTTTACATTAATAATGTAAATGTAAACAGAAGTGCAATTATTTTCAATTATAGCGAGTTAAAAAAATGTGTAAATGTTGAACTTCATCCAAACAGTCCAACCGGGCTGTAGCTACAACTGACGACACTGAGGTTATAACTTCATCAGTGTTTTTTGAAATTCAAGGGTGATTTTCTTCATCAAAATGTTATATCTGGCTCTACACCATAATATAAGGAGAGAACTGGCAAAAGATGATTGAAAAGTTAAAAGACTTAATAAACTTAATAACTTAATTTTATTTTAAGATGTGGCCACAATGAAATTTGATCACAAAAAGTGCTCCAATACATTTACTGTATGTAAGAAACAATAAGATCAAACTTTTCTGACCCCAGGATGAAAAATTAGCAACACACATCTGTAATCAATACTTAGCCTACAGCATTCAGGACTGCAACTAGCAATTATTTTTATAACTGTAATATTTAATGCTTATAAGCTTTTTTTATACTCTAGTTTATTACACTGTGTCACTTGCTGACAACTCTTTACTTACAATAAAGAATTCAAGCATCCACAATTAGGTGCAACTAAAATGTCCAGTCTGTGAGCTACACAATTATTGTTTCAACAAAAATCATAGTGAAATCAAAGTGCACATGCACATTGATACTAGAATACATTTTCATTGTCAGTTTTTATTTTATTTTTACTTACCAAACCTTTTTACTATTCTACAATGTCTTCTACACAAAACTTAAGACTCTACTCAGTAGAGACGAGCAGGGGGAATGAGGTAAATGCTGTAACTGATGATAACTCAAGAGGTTTAGTTATATGTTGGTTGAAACGTAAAACAGGGCAGGGACACAGTCAGGTGTAGCAGCATCTGTCAGCACCTCTTGCTCCACTTAGTTTGTCAACAACAAGCTTCTACTTCAGGTTAGCAAATGATAACAAATAGCTGCACTGCTGGAAATAAGCTCCTGTGACAGGCTACTAACTGTAGCTACTTCCCGTAGTTTACTGAATCAAGCTCAGGTATGTAAATGACAGAAAAGCCCGCTGACCTTTCCCATTGCTTGACCAAATCTTCAGCAGGCGGAGCAGACATTAGTTTAGTAAGAGCTCACACCTAGGTGCTGAAAAGAGTTTATAAAGAGAAAAGCAACTGCCAGACCAACGTGAAGAACAGACTGTCTGTTTTGCTTCCGTCTTATGACATCACTGTTAGGGGGCGGAGTCACTAGCTTACGTCAGTATGGCGTTGGGAGTTATACGAGTAAATACTGCTATCTAGTGGTTGAAATTGCAAATTACATATAGAAATGAACGACTTCTGAAATACAGTATTGTATTTTACTCTACTGTACTTACTGTAATATGCATCTTGGCGATTCCTCGTTAAATATATGTCAATTACAAGTAAGCCATTTTTTCCAAAAGTTTGTGAGTGACAATAACTATAGCCAGTAGGAAGAAGTATCCATGCATTGCAATTGTAGTAAGAATTTATTTTCCTGGAGGATCCATTTATCAGCGGCAGCATGCAGCTAAATACATTTACTCAACTACTGTACCTAAGCACAATTTTGTGTTTAAATATGCTACTTTATACTTCATTACATTTAAGAGGCAAATATTGTACTTCTCTCTGGGTACTCCGGCTTCCTCCCACAATCCAAAGACACACAGCTTAGGTTGATTGGTGACTCTGATTTGCCCCTAGGAGTGAGTATGAGTGTGTGTGGTTGTCTGTCTCTTAAGTGTCAGCCCTGTGACAGACTGGGGCGACCTGTCCAGGGTGTACCCCGCCTCTCACCCAGTGTCAGCTGGGATTGGCTCCAGCTCCCTATGACCCTGTTAAGGGATAAGAGGTATAGATAATGGATGGATGGATATTGTACTTCTTACTGCACTACTTTTACTGATTAAGATTACTGCTTACAGGTTGCTTTGCTAATTCAAATGATTAATGTATTCAACAAGTAAATACTGAGGATTAAACTACCTAGGCGTATGTAAAATAATTAAAATTAACCCCATCTTTAGCATTTGCAACATTATTGATGCAAATGAATGCACCAATTATAATTTAATAACTATAACTCACCAGACAAAGGAGGTGGCCTAATGCCTGATGAAAGAAGCACTTACTGTATAACACCCCTAAAGATAAAACCTCTAACAAAACAGTGTGCTAGATAAAAGAGGACCAAGGGATGACACCAAGTCACATACGAGCTCATCTAAGCCACCTTCATCACTGAAAACTGTGACTCAAATGATCAAGTCATAAAATATGTAGCCTAATGTGTAAGCTACAGAATAGACAGTCCAACACATATTTCTGTGACATAGAACCTACAATAGCAGCAGAACGTAATTTAAACCTTTGGTATATCTAAATTATATGTGAAAGTGGGGCACCTCAGGGCTCTCCTCACAGTTCTCTGCTCTTCTTTTTATCTCACCTCTTGGCCAAACTGTATTTGGTTATGGAATTAATTTGCTCTGCTAAACCAATAATCACAAATCATAATCACACCACTTATAAGCATTTCGAACTGTAAAAGCTGGGTGTTGTGTAACTTCCTGCTTCTAGATTCTGGGCACTGTGAGCTGCTGCTCCACACAGACATCAAATGAGTCAGACAGAACTGTTTCTTGACAACTGTGTGATCTCAGCCAAGAATCTTGCTTTTACTTTTGAGCATTCAATATCTTTGATCTGGGAATTAAAAACAACATCAACAGGTGTCACTTGCTGACAACTCTTTACTTACAATAAAGAATTCAAGCATCCACAATTAGGTGCAACTAAAATGTCCAGTCTGTGAGCTACACAATTATTGTTTCAACAAAAATCATAGTGAAATCAAAGTGCACATGCACATTGATACTAGAATACATTTTCATTGTCAGTTTTTATTTTATTTTTACTTACCAAACCTTTTTACTATTCTACAATGTCTTCTACACAAAACTTAAGACTCTACTCAGTAGAGACGAGCAGGGGGAATGAGGTAAATGCTGTAACTGATGATAACTCAAGAGGTTTAGTTATATGTTGGTTGAAACGTAAAACAGGGCAGGGACACAGTCAGGTGTAGCAGCATCTGTCAGCACCTCTTGCTCCACTTAGTTTGTCAACAACAAGCTTCTACTTCAGGTTAGCAAATGATAACAAATAGCTGCACTGCTGGAAATAAGCTCCTGTGACAGGCTACTAACTGTAGCTACTTCCCGTAGTTTACTGAATCAAGCTCAGGTATGTAAATGACAGAAAAGCCCGCTGACCTTTCCCATTGCTTGACCAAATCTTCAGCAGGCGGAGCAGACATTAGTTTAGTAAGAGCTCACACCTAGGTGCTGAAAAGAGTTTATAAAGAGAAAAGCAACTGCCAGACCAACGTGAAGAACAGACTGTCTGTTTTGCTTCCGTCTTATGACATCACTGTTAGGGGGCGGAGTCACTAGCTTACGTCAGTATGGCGTTGGGAGTTATACGAGTAAATACTGCTATCTAGTGGTTGAAATTGCAAATTACATATAGAAATGAACGACTTCTGAAATACAGTATTGTATTTTACTCTACTGTACTTACTGTAATATGCATCTTGGCGATTCCTCGTTAAATATATGTCAATTACAAGTAAGCCATTTTTTCCAAAAGTTTGTGAGTGACAATAACTATAGCCAGTAGGAAGAAGTATCCATGCATTGCAATTGTAGTAAGAATTTATTTTCCTGGAGGATCCATTTATCAGCGGCAGCATGCAGCTAAATACATTTACTCAACTACTGTACCTAAGCACAATTTTGTGTTTAAATATGCTACTTTATACTTCATTACATTTAAGAGGCAAATATTGTACTTCTCTCTGGGTACTCCGGCTTCCTCCCACAATCCAAAGACACACAGCTTAGGTTGATTGGTGACTCTGATTTGCCCCTAGGAGTGAGTATGAGTGTGTGTGGTTGTCTGTCTCTTAAGTGTCAGCCCTGTGACAGACTGGGGCGACCTGTCCAGGGTGTACCCCGCCTCTCACCCAGTGTCAGCTGGGATTGGCTCCAGCTCCCTATGACCCTGTTAAGGGATAAGAGGTATAGATAATGGATGGATGGATATTGTACTTCTTACTGCACTACTTTTACTGATTAAGATTACTGCTTACAGGTTGCTTTGCTAATTCAAATGATTAATGTATTCAACAAGTAAATACTGAGGATTAAACTACCTAGGCGTATGTAAAATAATTAAAATTAACCCCATCTTTAGCATTTGCAACATTATTGATGCAAATGAATGCACCAATTATAATTTAATAACTATAACTCACCAGACAAAGGAGGTGGCCTAATGCCTGATGAAAGAAGCACTTACTGTATAACACCCCTAAAGATAAAACCTCTAACAAAACAGTGTGCTAGATAAAAGAGGACCAAGGGATGACACCAAGTCACATACGAGCTCATCTAAGCCACCTTCATCACTGAAAACTGTGACTCAAATGATCAAGTCATAAAATATGTAGCCTAATGTGTAAGCTACAGAATAGACAGTCCAACACATATTTCTGTGACATAGAACCTACAATAGCAGCAGAACGTAATTTAAACCTTTGGTATATCTAAATTATATGTGAAAGTGGGGCACCTCAGGGCTCTCCTCACAGTTCTCTGCTCTTCTTTTTATCTCACCTCTTGGCCAAACTGTATTTGGTTATGGAATTAATTTGCTCTGCTAAACCAATAATCACAAATCATAATCACACCACTTATAAGCATTTCGAACTGTAAAAGCTGGGTGTTGTGTAACTTCCTGCTTCTAGATTCTGGGCACTGTGAGCTGCTGCTCCACACAGACATCAAATGAGTCAGACAGAACTGTTTCTTGACAACTGTGTGATCTCAGCCAAGAATCTTGCTTTTACTTTTGAGCATTCAATATCTTTGATCTGGGAATTAAAAACAACATCAACAGCTGTGACATTGCTTTTGTCCACCAGAATACAGTAACAATGATTTGTCCTCTCCCACAGAACTGATGGTACCTGGAGGGAACATTTCAGCTTTAAAAACAAAACAAATAAAAAATAATAATAATAATTTGCAATCAGGAAATTCAGGTGAGTGGGACCATCTTCTCTGATTATTACTGAAGCCAGTGATGTGGCAAACATGAAAACAATGATAAGACCAAACATCTTCCAAGTTTGGTGATTGACGCATTGTTATTTTTAGTCAATTATAAACCAGTTACAGTGCCTTGCGAAAGTATTCGGCCCCCTTGAACTTTGCGACCTTTTGCCACATTTCAGGCTTCAAACATAAAGATATAAAACTGTAATTTTTTGTGAAGAATCAACAACAAGTGGGACACAATCATGAAGTGGAACGAAATTTATTGGATATTTCAAACTTTTTTAACAAATAAAAAAACTGAAAAATTGGGCGTGCAAAATTATTCAACCCCCTTAAGTTAATACGTTGTAGCGCCACCTTTTGCTGCGATTACAGCTGTAAGTCACTTGGGGTATGTCTCTATCAGTTTTGCACATCGAGAGACTGAAATTTTTGCCCATGCCTCCTTGCAAAACAGCTCGAGCTCAGTGAGGTTGGATGGAGAGCGTTTGTGAACAGCAGTTGTCAGTTCTTTCCACAGATTCTCGATTGGATTCAGGTCTGGACTTTGACTTGGCCATTCTAACACCTGGATATGTTTATTTGTATTTATTAGTCATTTAGGTCAACATTGGATCATTCAGAGATCCTCACTGAACTTCTGGAGAGAGTTTGCTGCACTGAAAGTAAAGGGGCTGAATAATTTTGCACGCCCAATTTTTCAGTTTTTTATTTGTTAAAAGAGTTTGAAATATCCAATAAATTTCGTTCCACTTCATGATTGTGTCCCACTTGTTGTTGATTCTTCACAAAAAAATTACAGTTTTATATCTTTATGTTGTAAGCCTGAAATGTGGCAAAAGGTCGCAAAGTTCAAGGGGGCCGAATACTTTCGCAAGGCACTGTAATTCTTCCGTGTGTCTAATATTATGGATAGTGTTATGCATTTAACCAGATGCAACATTGCCGCTATAGGCTCCTCACTTTAAATTAAACTAAAAAAAAAACA
>NW_018127902.1:2577826-2593471 GCF_001952655.1 Monopterus albus
TAAGTGGCTCCACCAGTCGGTCCAGTCTCTGCAGAACGGCAGCAGGACACAGAGACACCAGTCTGACCAGCATCAGGAACGTCAGCATCTGCAGAAACATACACCCACAAACACACAGTTAAGAAGTGGGAGAGCAGCGAGATGTTTGTGATTGTCAGTGCTGCTGCACGTGTCTTCCACCCACCTTGATGTCGTAGTGGACCTTGAGTCCTTCCTCTACGTTATCCAGGAACTGCAGGACGTCCAGCCCTTCCAGGCAGCTGTCCAGCAGGGTGTACATACACTCAAACGCTGCTTTACGCACATCCAGACCGTCGTACACAGTGTGTTTGGACAGACCCACCCACCAGACCGGAGTCACTAGCTTACGTCAGTATGGCGTTGGGAGTTATACGAGTAAATACTGCTATCTAGTGGTTGAAATTGCAAATTACATATAGAAATGAACGACTTCTGAAATACAGTATTGTATTTTACTCTACTGTACTTACTGTAATATGCATCTTGGCGATTCCTCGTTAAATATATGTCAATTACAAGTAAGCCATTTTTTCCAAAAGTTTGTGAGTGACAATAACTATAGCCAGTAGGAAGAAGTATCCATGCATTGCAATTGTAGTAAGAATTTATTTTCCTGGAGGATCCATTTATCAGCGGCAGCATGCAGCTAAATACATTTACTCAACTACTGTACCTAAGCACAATTTTGTGTTTAAATATGCTACTTTATACTTCATTACATTTAAGAGGCAAATATTGTACTTCTCTCTGGGTACTCCGGCTTCCTCCCACAATCCAAAGACACACAGCTTAGGTTGATTGGTGACTCTGATTTGCCCCTAGGAGTGAGTATGAGTGTGTGTGGTTGTCTGTCTCTTAAGTGTCAGCCCTGTGACAGACTGGGGCGACCTGTCCAGGGTGTACCCCGCCTCTCACCCAGTGTCAGCTGGGATTGGCTCCAGCTCCCTATGACCCTGTTAAGGGATAAGAGGTATAGATAATGGATGGATGGATATTGTACTTCTTACTGCACTACTTTTACTGATTAAGATTACTGCTTACAGGTTGCTTTGCTAATTCAAATGATTAATGTATTCAACAAGTAAATACTGAGGATTAAACTACCTAGGCGTATGTAAAATAATTAAAATTAACCCCATCTTTAGCATTTGCAACATTATTGATGCAAATGAATGCACCAATTATAATTTAATAACTATAACTCACCAGACAAAGGAGGTGGCCTAATGCCTGATGAAAGAAGCACTTACTGTATAACACCCCTAAAGATAAAACCTCTAACAAAACAGTGTGCTAGATAAAAGAGGACCAAGGGATGACACCAAGTCACATACGAGCTCATCTAAGCCACCTTCATCACTGAAAACTGTGACTCAAATGATCAAGTCATAAAATATGTAGCCTAATGTGTAAGCTACAGAATAGACAGTCCAACACATATTTCTGTGACATAGAACCTACAATAGCAGCAGAACGTAATTTAAACCTTTGGTATATCTAAATTATATGTGAAAGTGGGGCACCTCAGGGCTCTCCTCACAGTTCTCTGCTCTTCTTTTTATCTCACCTCTTGGCCAAACTGTATTTGGTTATGGAATTAATTTGCTCTGCTAAACCAATAATCACAAATCATAATCACACCACTTATAAGCATTTCGAACTGTAAAAGCTGGGTGTTGTGTAACTTCCTGCTTCTAGATTCTGGGCACTGTGAGCTGCTGCTCCACACAGACATCAAATGAGTCAGACAGAACTGTTTCTTGACAACTGTGTGATCTCAGCCAAGAATCTTGCTTTTACTTTTGAGCATTCAATATCTTTGATCTGGGAATTAAAAACAACATCAACAGCTGTGACATTGCTTTTGTCCACCAGAATACAGTAACAATGATTTGTCCTCTCCCACAGAACTGATGGTACCTGGAGGGAACATTTCAGCTTTAAAAACAAAACAAATAAAAAATAATAATAATAATTTGCAATCAGGAAATTCAGGTGAGTGGGACCATCTTCTCTGATTATTACTGAAGCCAGTGATGTGGCAAACATGAAAACAATGATAAGACCAAACATCTTCCAAGTTTGGTGATTGACGCATTGTTATTTTTAGTCAATTATAAACCAGTTACAGTGCCTTGCGAAAGTATTCGGCCCCCTTGAACTTTGCGACCTTTTGCCACATTTCAGGCTTCAAACATAAAGATATAAAACTGTAATTTTTTGTGAAGAATCAACAACAAGTGGGACACAATCATGAAGTGGAACGAAATTTATTGGATATTTCAAACTTTTTTAACAAATAAAAAACTGAAAAATTGGCCGTGCAAAATTATTCAGCCCCCTTAAGTTAATACTTGGTAGCGCCACCTTTTGCTGCGATTACAGCTGTAAGTCACTTGGGGTATGTCTCTATCAGTTTTGCACATCGAGAGACTGAAATTTTTGCCCATGCCTCCTTGCAAAACAGCTCGAGCTCAGTGAGGTTGGATGGAGAGCATTTGTGAACAGCAGTTTTCAGTTCTTTCCACAGATTCTCGATTGGATTCAGGTCTGGACTTTGACTTGGCCATTCTAACACCTGGATATGTTTATTTGTGAACCATTCCATTGTAGATTTTGCTTTATGTTTTGAATCATTGTCTTGTTGGAAGACAAATCTCCATCCCAGTCTCAGGTCTTTTGCAGACTCCATCAGGTTTCCTTCCAGAATGGTCCTGTATTTGGCTCCATCCATCTTCCCATCAATTTTAACCATCTTCCCTGTCCCTGCTGAAGAAAAGCAGGCCCAAACCAGGATGCTGCCACCACCATGTTTGACAATGGGGATGGTGTGTTCAGGGTGATGAGCTGTGTTGCTT
Organism: Monopterus albus; assembly: GCF_001952655.1. Lineage (NCBI taxonomy): Eukaryota > Metazoa > Chordata > Actinopteri > Synbranchiformes > Synbranchidae > Monopterus > Monopterus albus. The sequence goes on from NW_018127902.1 coordinate 2,580,706, forward strand.
TTACGCCAAACATAACGTTTTGCATTGTTGCCAAAAAGTTCGATTTTGGTTTCATCTGACCAGAGCACCTTCTTCCACATGTTTGGTGCGTCTCCCAGGTGGCTTGTGGCAAACTTTAAACAACACTTTTTATGGATATCTTTAAGAAATGGCTTTCTTCTTGCCACTCTTCCATAAAGGCCAGATTTGTGCAGTATACGACTGATTGTTGTCCTATGGACAGAGTCTCCCACCTCAGCTGTAGATCTCTGCAGTTCATCCAGAGTGATCATGGGCCTCTTGGCTGCATCTCTGATCAGTCTTCTCCTTGTATGAGCTGAAAGTTTAGAGGGACGGCCAGGTCTTGGTAGATTTGCAGTGGTCTGATACTCCTTCCATTTCAATATTATCACTTGCACAGTGCTCCTTGGGATGTTTAAAGCTTGGGAAATCTTTTTGTATCCAAATCCGGCTTTAAACTTCTCCACAACAGTATCTCGGACCTGCCTGGTGTGTTCCTTGTTCTTCATGATGCTCTCTGCGCTTTAAACAGACCTCTGAGACTATCACAGTGCAGGTGCATTTATACGGAGACTTGATTACACACAGGTGGATTCTATTTATCATCATTAGTCATTTAGGTCAACATTGGATCATTCAGAGATCCTCACTGAACTTCTGGAGAGAGTTTGCTGCACTGAAAGTAAAGGGGCTGAATAATTTTGCACGCCCAATTATTCAGTTTTTTATTTGTTAAAAAAGTTTGAAATATCCAATAAATTTCGTTCCACTTCATGATTGTGTCCCACTTGTTGTTGATTCTTCACAAAAAATTACAGTTTTATATCTTTATGTTTGAAGCCTGAAATGTGGCAAAAGGTCGCAAAGTTCAAGGGGGCCGAATACTTTCGCAAGGCACTGTATATAACCAGTTATTCTATACATTTTGAAAGTTTATACACACAACTTCTCGACCACATAAAATTCCCAAAGTCATAAGGTAATCTAATTAATTTCACACAGATGAATACATTTTCTCACATCTCAAGTTTGTTTTCAAAAAATGTAAAGGCGCCATATTCTCATTAATTCAAACTTTTTTTATTTTAGATAATTTATTTCATCAAGGTAAAGAAAAGATATGCAACGTCAGAAAAGGAAGCAGTCAAGACAAACAGTTATAGCCCTCACTTGTCAATGAGATCCTGATGAATAGCGTATACAATGTAGGAGCTCAAGTCAGAGGCGGGAGACAGACCAGGAAGTTTTCTGGTATTTTAAACAATGAAGACATGAAACACAGTAATATATAAACGGAGTACACTTCATTATGCCTACAGTTTCAATAAAAGGCTCACAATGGAAGTGTGAAAGCAAAATGACTGAGGTGTACAAGTGGAAAACCAGTAGACAGAGAAAAGAGGATATATCAGAGTAAATAGGTCAGAAATGATTCTGTTTGTTGTTTTATCAAACTAAAGCAGAAACCAAATCTACAGAAGGAATAAGCAGGAGAATTAGTCATGTGGTTTTAGACGTGCTTCAGAGCGAGAAGAGACCAAGTAGAGGAAAAACACTTGCCAACGTGGTCAGAGGGAGTGTTTACCCACATTTTACAGGCAGCTCTTTTATTCCACTACTACTAACGTTCATTCTTTTACACCATCATACACACTTAATAGTTCTCAATCTGAAGTCTTTTTTTCTCAGTAAAGAATTTCATGTTATTGCAGTTAATGACATATAGTTAACCCTTGAAAGACAAGCAGGTTCATGTACCAAAAAACAACAGGCAGGGCCAGTAATTTCAGGAGAGAACCTCTGACTCACTGCCTTTTTTTTTTTTTTTTTTTGCTGTCAGCTGCACTTGGTAACCACGGCAACAGCACCGGATGACTTTTGGCACTGATCGTTACTGTCGTCTACTTGGAGTCGGGTGGATGTGAAGTCAGTGCTTATTAACCAAATAACCTGTATTTAAAAACGGTTATACATGCATTTAGAAATGTTCGTCTTATTCACACTTGCTCATCTATTACAGTGATGACCTTGAAAAAAGCAGGTACATCTCTATGTGAAGACTAAAATAGTTAAAATAGTATTGACACATGGCTCTTAATGGCTTTATCTTAGTATTAAATAATAGATATGTAAACCCAGTCACTACACACAGTAACATACCACACTGCTTCTCCCCAACAAGGATTCATCTGTGAAAAACAGTAACAAACTCCACACAGCACATGTACACTATCAATATGCCATCTACTGGCGCACCGTCAAATGATAATCACAAAGTAACATTCATCCCTAAAGCACACTGAATTTTATACCAAAACAGAAGATGATGATGAGATGGTTCTGCCAGTTCTGCCCAATTGTACCACAACCCTCCAAATTCAGGCATTTCATTGGCCAGCGAGCGCTAGCCAATCAGTAGCACATCCACAAATCAGCGACAAGGCATCTTCTTGATGACTTGACTTTGACTCAAGTTCCTTAATCGTGCAGATGCCTGACAGAAAGCAAACTAACCACGGCTATTCAGAGCAATAGTTATTGTAGCTTTGAATGTATGAAGATAAGAAAACACATCCAGGAGAAAATCTGGCAAGTTATTTGTGTTTCTCTCTGGACATGACAAGTGATAATGTTGATGGCACGGAATTTAGTTGTTTAGTGGCTCAGTTTGCCCGTCTGTCTGCCTGTACAAAATAAAAAGGTCATCTCCAAATAGCACACATGATCCTCCACAAACATCTTAATGATAAATAGAAATATTTCACACAGTAGGAAGTCAAACTCATTATTGCTTCTAGCGCATTACTTCGCGAGAGTCAGACCCAAGTCAAAGAGTCAAATGCTTCTGCAGGTGTAATAAAGCCCTCGTGAGAGAGACAGGTGGGGTTTACCTCATAAAGACAAAAGAATGAATGCCAGAACGTTCACAGTCGCAGGGAAGATTCTCACTTCCCATCAACTAGCAACTTAGCTGACATCATCTGTATTGTCCTGATACAGTGAGCTCCACCCAGTGGTTTGAAAAAATATAACATTATTTGTAGGTGATATTCAACCCAGGTCTGGTTAGGAGTTGACCTCATCCACCCACACTTGACCTATAAACAGTTCACCAGATCTGAACAAACCCCTCTGGTAACAATATGGCAAACCATACATTTTTGCATGTCATCAGATGCCCATGTGTGTATGTATGTGTTTTTTTGTATGTAACAGCACATCCAGTCTTTTTTTTAGCCGACGCACATGAACGAGGTATACGTCGTCTCAGTATTGTTTATGTGGGTGTGCATGTAAATGCATATATATGTAACAGCGCCTCCAGTATCGTCCTCCGGTCTCATAGCTCAGAGGATGAGAATATTGCTTCTTTCAGCTTCCAGTGCCACAAGAAACCTCAACTCCTGAACTTTAACCTCTTCACCCTGCTGGAGACGCAACACAAACATTCAGCTAATGTTCTGATTCAAACTGCCATCCAGCAGAGGTGCTAGGCATGAAAAATATGACCTTTGTGCAAAAAAAATCAGCCCTTTAAATTGTATACAGAGTCTCTGTATTTTCTTTTTGCCTCAGAATTTTTTTTTTTATTCTTTGTCTTCTGTTTGTGCAAGCATGCTTCAGTTCCATGGAGACTGGCTGTGCAATAGGAACAGATTCCAAAGATGAGGAGGGGAGGCAAGAGGAGAGTTGGCTTCAGTGCTGATGGTAAGGGCATTTGGGGAGTGGGGCAGTGGGGACAGAAGTCCTCAGCCTCCAGTTTCTACCTGGAGATCATTGAGCTGGACTGTGATTGGTTGGAGGAGGTGGTGACAGCGCTGAGCCGAGAGAAGCCGCTGTGGCTCGACTCCAGACTGGTCATTGAACCCCTGAGAGAAAAGAGAGACCCAGAGAGAATGTGAGTGGATACATGACACGCTTCTACTTTTATTTTCCATGTACCCCACACCTGAGCAAGCCCAGTCAGTGACTAAATGAATGCATTCTGTGTGCACAACCCGTGCTCAAGATGCAGAACCATGCAGCCAGATCAAGCTCACAGGAGGGAGATTAATTCAATCTGTGTGCCACGTAACAGTCAGGCTCTGCCAGAGGCTGCAAACACCAACAGAATCAGGTAGGAAAGGGTTGGTGTGTGAGGATGGGGAGAAAAGTGTTCCTGCTGGAGTTCACCATAGGCTGTGTTGTACTGAGGGCAGAAGCCCATCCTCTTTGTCTCATGTGCAAAACCAGAAAGACCTCTGGCTTTGTTGCACGTTTGAAGGTTTGAGTGCCTGTGGCAAAGCATGAAGTTTTTTGCATTAATTTCTGCACAAATAAGTTTAACAGAGCTTTGACACATTTTATCAAAAACTGGCTGCTTGGTGTATTTCTTCAATATGAAGTCCACATGTAAGTTTTGTCAATATTATGAGCCCATGTCTATAATGTATCATATATACTGTACCTACATGAAGCATGACAAACTATCAAAGTCATTAGGATGTCTTGCATGAAAGTCTAATATGTAGTAACAAAGGCACAGTCTCCATTCATTGTCTCTAAAGAGAGCACCATTATGTTAGGGCCTAATAATCTTTAAAGCAAAGGGGTTAAGTGATTATGAGTAACTGTGATACTTTGCCTTGGAAGCCATTATATAGTGTGGCAGCTAGTAACTACATGTATTTGGAAATAATCAGCTGCAACTGAATGAGTCCATAAAATATTAGAAATTAATGGAAAAAAAACTCCCATCAAAAGTGGAAAGGTGACAAACAGTACAAACCTGTACATTTGAAATGATATAAAAATATCAGCAAACCATCACATTAGAGAAGGTTTGGCATGTTTGCATAATAAAGGACTTAAACGACGACTGATGGTTTCAGTAGTCTTTGCTGTTACTAGCATCCTGTCACAACCCACCAAAGGATCACTGGATGATTAAAGGCATTGCAAAGAGAAATACTTAAATCAAACAAGTCATGAAGTAAAAATAACACTTAGGTTTAAATGGTCACCGATATGGCCAAACTAATTCAATATAAGTCAATATTGCCTCGTTTTAAAAAGGGTTGAAGCAAAACAAAGGTTGGGAACCACTTTCCCATCACATTATGATTGCTTTACATGTGTTCATAGGTTGCTATGCAGGTACATTCGACACATTACAGACATGGAAAATGAAAGGGTTACTTAAATTCCATTTTGTTAGCTCAGGTTGGTGTTTGACATATTTAGAAATCTTAATCTCAACCAAATGTGTCAACCCATAAGCAAAACATACTGATGGATACTACTAGAATGAATGGGGTGGTCATTTCAAAACTGCTGCAGAAGGCAAAGAAAAATTAAACAGCAGCTGCACTGTTAAGTAAAATGAGTACATGGGTTGGCTGTACAAATGTATGAGTGTGGAAAAACAAGAACAAATGCCAGATGTCTTTGGATGTGGGTTAAAAAAATGCACATGTGCACTTGGGTATACAGCAGTTAAGCGCGAGTGTGCTGAACAGCATCTGATTCCTGATATTGTTAGCCATGCAGGCAGGCTGTCTGAAGCCAGCGAGTGGATAAGAGCAAGTTAGACTGTTGTCTGAGAGCAAGGACTCTTTCTTCAGTGTGAACAAAGCACCAACATCCCCTTAACCAGTGCTAACAACAATTGTAAGCAAGAACTGATGTAAACAAGCAACTCTTCACTACATCAGAAGCAGATCTGCCACAGGGGGCGCCATTCATATTAGCAGCCAAAAAGCATGAGGATGAGCTAGGGCTAAAGCAAAAATGGTCAAGCCACTTACAAACTCTGCACATCACAGCAAGCCGTTCTTTACAGGAAGAAGTCAGAGCAGGAGGAAGGAGGAGGAGGACGGGGTTGTGGGCAACAGAACAAGAGCGGATTGGATAGAAAAACCTGGGTTAAAGGAGTCTCCGAGGGAGGGAAGCATCCTCATTGCTAAACTAAGGATCTAAACACTCAGGATGCTCTTAAAGCATCTCATAGGGTCATTTTAGCAACACTACAGATTTCGTCATACGTCAAACGTGGCACTATGTGGTTGTAGAGGGGGACAACTGAAAGAAGACAGGAGTGAAAAATGAGCAATCATGAAGGAAGAGTGTCTGAAATTAAAACCATCACAACATCATGGTAGAACCTTAGAAGAGCAAAAATGTGAACACACGTTTAAAGCATGGACATAAATGTCTGTCTTTGTCTTTCACTCATAACACGCACAGAGTTACCAACCTGAAATCCTCAGAGCCCAACACCTCAGTGTAGTACATGACTTTACACTTGTGCGAGGAGACCTGCAGGGTGGCCAACACGTCATCCACTCGGGGCAGGTTGGTGGCCGAGCAGGCTGGCATGTTGTGGAACTTCCACTGGAGAATGTAGAAACCTGGCCATCTCGTTATATGGGAGCCCTGAAAAAGGAGAGAGGCATGGCACATATACCACCAATGACTGACAAGCAAGACAAGCAAGAAAGAAACTACTCACTTCATATATTTTAGAAAAATCCTGTGGGACAAAATGCACAGATTTCTGATCCTAGAACCTCACCTGTACACTCTCGCCCTCCTTGCAGGAGAGTGGGGACTCCACCATGCTGTAATCTTGCCCCAGCGTCCATGACTTGTCAATAAGCTGGACATTGTTGCCACCCGGGGAAGTGATGCTGTGGGCTCCGAGGGGGTCTTTACGAGGAAGCTGGGGGGCTCGCTTGGAGTGGTAGATGTTGAAAACTACATCACCTTTGCACACATCAAAGTCCCAGGTGATCACTGAGGAGGCATCTATGATTTCTATCAGCAGCTGGTTGGAGACCAAGAGCAGGGAGGGAAGGCAGAAATTGGAATAAAGAGTTATTTCAGGAGAGAAAACCAAGAACAAAAGTAATCTTTTCTTTGACAGGAACAATGTCAGTGAACCTTACACTCTTTATTTCTGTTATGTGGAGCAGTTGTGTACTCAAGGAAATGAAACTCAAAATTCTGTATTCTTATCATGTTGCTCCATCTTTAAGCATGAGCTAAGTGAGAAAGATGTAAACATTGTTTACATGGTTATGGGCTCATTACCATGAAATCAAAACTGCTTCCAGGAGAGTGATTATGTATGATGATGCATCTATCCCTCTGGTATTAATTAGTAGCAGATTATATTTCAAAGGCATGCCATATTTGTTGCACTATTAATTAATTCAGAAACTATTGAGAGGTCATTTACAAGTTGCAACCACTAGATGGCAGCCCATCCCACACAACCTGCAAAAGGGAAATCATGCGGCTCTCTGTTGTCCTGCCCTACATTCACTTAGAAACATCACTGCAGGCTTCCCATCATTACTTCTTGCTTTGGTGCTCTTAAGCTCACCCTTACCTCATGTGGAGCTCCCTTAAAGATGCTGGCGCACTGGTAGATTGTCTCAGTCCACAGGCGGACATCCTCGTTCTCGAGCTCCTCCGCTGTGCGATACATTGACTTGGGAACCAGGCCGCCTTCTGGTACCTCACACTGCAGAGGAAAGGCATGCATGTACACGCACACACACACAAAACAAAATCCACATATGGAATTGGGTTAGTAAAGGAGAGCTCAATGTGGGTGGTGTCATGTCCCACAGGGTTCAGATTCTGAATTCAATTATATCCTCACATAATATCTGCAAGTTTAAACGAGACACTCACCATACACTCTCCTCCCAGGAAGTCAGGGATAATCTCTTTGTTGATGTAGTCCACCAGCCCTCCAGGACCCTGGTAGTCATTGCCTGCATAGATCAGGAACTTCTTGCGGGTGTTTTCATCGATGAATGGACTCACCTAAGGCCAGAGGCAGGAGTATGAGTCATGGACACATCAAACTGGATGTATCCTAGTTATTCAAGGGCAAAAAACTTATGAATTTGCAGCTATAAAGAGAGCAAGATAGAATGTGTGTAGTTGTGAGTTACCAGTTTGTAAACCTTGCATTTGCTATTTGGTAAATGACCATAGTGCTGTTATATCTAGATATATGAAAAGGAGGTTGGAGCATATAATAAACACCTTTCAAATCCAAATAAACTGGTATGGTCAGAGGATGCCAACACATTGTTTGAGCTAGTGTGTGTCCCTCCTGGTTCTCACCAGTGTCCAGAGGACAGGGAAGACTCTGGGAGCTCTCAAGATGAGCAGCCTTCCCAGAGTCTCTGGGTAGTTGGCCTCCACAACCTCAATGATCCTCAGCAGTGCCTTGACTCCTGGCCGCCACAGGTGGCGCATGTTCAGCCCCTCCAGGTCTACCAGACATGTCCAACAGCTACAGCGGAGGAAGTGAGACGATTAACTCAAGCCACAAGCACACACTCAGACACAACTGGGCTACAGCCTCTTTCCGGCCACTTAGCACCTGCCACCCTGAAGAGAGGTAAAGTGGTGAAGGCAACGTTTGCTAACTGTCGATCCCTCTACCACATCCTCCGTCTCCCTGGATCTATTCTGGTTAAGAGCGATGACGTGATAGCCATTCATAGCTCATGTCTTCCTGCATGGCTCAAATCCCAGCCACCTCCTCCTGGGTGAGAGGGCTGACAGATGACAGATACAATGTCCACTCTCTCCCTCTGAACCTCTCTATCTCCAGCTGAATCTGTGCACTCAGGAGCGAGCCTCATGCATTCTTTCCATATTGTTGGTGATAACACTCCTATGGACTCACTCCTGGTGTGTGTCTGTATATGCACACTTGTGTCCATCTGAATCCCACTCATTTGCATGACTTTTGGTGCTAAAAAGATAAGACATAATCCTGTGTCTTTATCTACCAGCAAATGTAAAGTTTCTGCTATATTGTTACTGGGGAGTTAGCACCGATCTGGAACAACAACGAATGACCTTCATTGAGCTTTTTTCTCATCTATATGTTAAGTGATGACTTCTGTCCTTTGTGAATCCTTTGCATGGTCCAGCACATTTTTATTCTTATTTCAATTTGTCTTCTTGATTGCACTCTAGCCTATTTAGCAGTCTCTCAGGAGTATGCCACCCTGCATTTCACTGAACATAATGAAAAAACCTTGACAATAAAATTTATTTACTGTCAGAAAAAAAGTAGAGAATGCCATCACTAATTCCTAATGAACTAGTCGAAAAATCTAAGATTTCAGTAAATAAAACAGAGACAAACAGCAACTGTACAAAGGTGGAACCAGAGACTGTTGGTGGTATTTCCTGATAAATGACTTAAATTGTTTCTTCATTTTCTGATGATCCACTAAAAGCACACTTATTATAGTTTCCAGCTACATTTCAGTGTACTGGAGTTTTACCTGATGGGTCGCCCAAACACCTTGGTGTTCTCCTCACAGCGCCTCAAACCCTCCTCATTGATAGACAGCACCTAAAATGACAATGTTTATGCAATGACCAAATGCAAACCAGAGCAACTTACAGTTTCTTTATACATGTACTGAGCTGTAAAGAATCTGCTATTAAGACACTTGTCAGGACAGGCCACTGCTCTTTAATTCCCTAACCTGTAATCCAAATGACTTAAAAACCTGTCTACCCACATTACTAAACGCAAACTTAAAAGTATGCTGCAACTTGTGTTACGTACATGTCTGAGCAAAGACTCCTCTCCGAGAGCACGGACCAGTCCTTTAGTGTCCATCTGGCCCAGCCTCAGGATGTACAAAGGACGACCATCTAGAGGAAAAAGACCAATATTTACATGATTTATCACAGTGTTGATCTTCTACAAGCCTGCATGTTCAATACAAAGGTCTGCATTATTTGCCCATCTGCTCTTCTGTTGTGCAAGATAATAAGTGTACACTGAGAAATGCTTTCATGTTTTGTCCCTGTTGATCCCTCACAAATACCTGTGGAAAGTCTGCAATAAGAAGATGTTCCCTCTTCACAGATGTGAGAATATAAAATCCACTTAAATCTGATTTGTCACTAGACACCCTCTGTCCTAAATAAGTAAACCACAGCATCCACCAAAATGAAGAATCCGACTGGGTGAGTCTGTGTAAGCTATTGCAGTAGAGCTGACAAATTAGCTTTATATTTAATTCACTTGCATGCTGAAGGCTGTGGGCTGCTAAGAATGACTTGTGTGTGTAACTTGAGTCTGTAAGAAACTGGAGAAGCGAGATCCTTCTCTAGTTAAACAGTACAAGAATAGCCAGCCTCGAGCTGGCCTACATAAACCATAAATGGGCCTGTGAGAGTATGCACGCGCACACAAGATTGCAACATTTTTACCCGTTTCACTTAGATGCAAACCTCTGTCATGGTGGTGCCAGCCCCCAGTGTAGTAGTCCTGGAGGACCTGCGGTGAGCTCCAGGTCTCCAGCAGGTAGTCCACCTGGTGCTGCTTCCTCCAGGTCAACGACTGGCAGAGAATCTCCCGCGCCTTGTCCATGTTGAAGTCCCTCGCCCGCAAGAAACGCAGGATGTGCTCATCCTTAGGGATCTGAATAGTAAGGGGAGAGTGTTGCGCTTTAGATAATTTGTGAACAAACTCATGGAAACGTAGCAAAAGAACAATCATTTTTATAACTTTCAAACCACTGCCAATGTCACTGTCCGCTGGCTAATTTAAACAGCCCACTGGTGCTGCAGCAACAGTAGCTCTTAGCTGTCAGACTAAAATATGAGTCAAAGTCTACTACAACTGAACTTTTTGTGTTGGACAGACTGCACATTTGTGCAAAATGATTCATTTTGGAGGAGGGCAGTAAATCTTAAAATTTGACATCATACCCAAAAATATTATTCTATTTCACTTCATTCTTACAGATACAAATCAAAACATGACCTTTCCCTTGTGTGTCTCCTGCAGCCACTTGCGGAGTCTGATCAGACAGCTCTCCTGCAGGGGGGTCAGGTCACCTAGGTAACGTTTGATATAATCTGCATCCAGCTTGTCTGCAATACAAAAACATCTCTGATTAACACAATACAGGCAAACACAAGTAAAACTGACACCAGGGTGATATAATGTGAAACATGACTTTACTGAAATCAAAACAACCATGTGTTGTCATCCATGTTACTTTCTCATTTGGCTTTGCTATTCATGTCAGTCATCTGGAGCAACACACCATCAGGTGTTCCAGCCAGGATCTCAGTTAGGCTGTCGGCCTGAAGTGCACTGCTGTCCTGCTTGGTGTCCTGTGAGGTGCTGTCCTTGGTGTCGGTGGGCAGTGGAGCAGAAACGGCAGGTGTGACCACAAGTTTCAAGAGGTCAGATTGTCTGGTGCAGAGACTGGTTGGCCTGGGGGGAGGCAGAGAAAGAGGGGAGGGAGCCCAGCGGGGCATGTGGGTGATGCCTTCATCTTCTAGCTCCTTCAAGTAGAACTCGATGATTTCTTTTCCCTGTGACATTTATGACAAGAATGGCAGAAGAGGATGTTAATTATAGAAAAGGTGATTTAACAGAAATTTGGAATACAGACCAACTATACACATAATACATTCTTTATTCAAACCAAATAAGGCTGAAGCATTTAGTATTTCCAACTAAAGTGGTAGGCAAATGAAACAGAGGGAGAAAATACAAGTAAAGGATTGTCCATCCATTTTAAATGTACTGTAGCTTGATGACTCACTGGGTTCACAACAGAAGACCCCTCTCCACTCTAAGAGATTATACAAGCTTATTTATGCAAATATAGCATGATGGACTGACTCATGCTCCAGAAACCTTTTAGGACCAAATTTCACACAATATTATGTGAAAATTGCATAACCCATGCAGCATATGCAGCTGCACCAAGCAGCTAATCAGATGTTGTAAACTTACATTTCTATGCATATGCAGAAAGTACAAAGAAAATGTGAACATGAAATAATCTGATGCCACAATGCTCACCTTTTTGATACTGCTCGCATACTGTTTCATAGCAATCTTTTCAACTGTGCTCTCAAAGCCGAAGAAAGACTTGATGTCCAGACTGGCAGTCTGCTCAAAACAAGTCCAGTCCTCATTCTCCGGGTGGACCTGTAGCAACACATACAAACACAGTTTTTATACTGTATAAACAAGGTGAGTATGTGGTTACTATAGTAACCACACGCTCAGCTTCACTAGATGACGCACACAGAGAGCAGCTTTCCTACTGTGCACTGTAGGTGGGACTGTGCGTGTCATTCTGCCCATATAAAATTAGCCAGCCTTTACACATCAACGGTTTGAAGGTAAAACGCATAGCAGACAAACCTGCTGTTTGAGATGAAGACAATCACCAAAACAGTTTTCAATCTCATTTCTGTATATTCTATGGAGATTTTATCAAATAAATGTAATCAATTTTAATTCAAGCTATACCATCATCTCTGGAGAGAAGTCAAGAGTTAAATGTTTTCTGAAGGCACAGAGTTGGTAGCTTCATTAGCCTTGGTTAACACAATGTTTCAGCTTCAGTCCATTAGCTCAGCCTAATTGAGCTGTCCATCTGGGTTGCTGTTAGCACAGTGTGCTAAGGCACACGCTAAGAAACTCTATGTGGCCTTAGCCCTAAAATTAGCACTCTGGTTCTTTGGAGGCTAACTTGATGCACGTGACCTCAGCAACTCAAGAGCACACCCATTAATGAACATGCGGGGCTGGCAGAAGAGAAGACATGCTGGTTTCAGATCAGTCTTAGAGCGTATTCAGCCAGAATGTGATAGGACTGAATAATTCACAGAAGGAGATAGCTAGCAACATGCTCAGTGCTAGTCTAAACATGGCGTTCTCGGCAGGGACGCAGGGAAGAGATTAGAGGAGTCACAAACATTA
>NW_018127902.1:2593484-2593764 GCF_001952655.1 Monopterus albus
CTGCTGAACAACAGCTTTACAGAACATGTGAGTGTGTCTGGTTGTGCGGGTAAGTGACTGTAAAACTCATTTGGTTAAGCATGTCAAACAGCCAGAGTCAAGGTCTGATTTCCCTCTGGGGCCACCTGTAATTAAAGCACACACTGTCGTATGGACAAGAGCTCACACTTGATGGAATAGCAGTGTGCATGTGACTGACCGAATAGCAGCAGATCTCATGGATGATGACCCTGTTGGAGAAGGTCTCATTGTGTGACTCAATGTGCAGAGTCCTCTCTGT
>NW_018127902.1:2593821-2596542 GCF_001952655.1 Monopterus albus
GCAATCTGCAAACCACACACAACAACTGACGTCACCAGCATCTCCACTGACACGAGACGCCAACTGTAAGCACAGATTTAATATGCTATGTAAAAACTAAGATACTCATAATTATTATCTAGCTTATATTAAAAAAAAGTTGGAAACAAATGAAAATGCGATACTCTCAAACATCATTACACTTGTGAGGCACATTAACTGAAGATCTGCTGTTCAACATACCCTTTTGAGCAGCCGTGGGGCATCCACATCCAGGGCACAGCGGCGCTCAATCCTGTGGGTGGATCCATCTTCACTGATCTCCTCATCCATCACGTCACTCGCCACAAACATGGGGATTAGTTGACAGGTGGGGAACCGGCGCTCATAGGCCTGAAAGAGGAGCATGATTATCACTTAAAGAAGAGGCTTTCAATGTGGGGAGGTGTCTTCAAGTTTTAAATTTCACATGTAAAGAGCCGTCGCTTTACATGCTGTGGAGAGGACAGACAATACAAATCTGAATGCCTTTATTAGAAGGTTAGAAGGTAGGTTGATGGGTATTAATGACAGTAGTTGAATAGGTTTTATAACTTCTCCATTTTGTTTCTTCACAGTATTTTAGCAACTTTTACCTGTCAGTCACCTTTCTCTTTTTTCTTACATAATAGAAAAGTGTGTGGCAGAAAAACCTAATGTGGCAGCTCATGTCATATTTTTGCAATTAAAACATTACACTTTCAAATTATAAGAGTTCTTACAGACTGTATAGTGCTCTGGGATGGTTGGCATTTGGAATAAATTCTTCAGAAAGGCTATGCTGATATTCATTTCAATGATTGATAGGCTTGAATTAATTTAGCAGTCTTAACCAAACCTTGACAGTTACAATAGGTCTTATTGCCAGCATAGGATAATAAAATTCATTAGTACAAGAGTTCACACAGCCTTTAAGAATGCAAGTGAGATATGAGGGACTGAAGAAACTGAATAAATGGGCAGAGAATAGGTTTGTGGAGCAAACAAATCAGAGGCAAAACAAAGGCTCCTTTAACTTTACACTTTCTTGTGCAGAGGTCTGTCGGCTGTTATGTAACTGGGACTTGGCTTGCACAATGTGCAGCAGCACCCATTTCTTTCTTTTCTTTATTATCAACATTCTCTCATCTGATTGGTATGGTAAGTGTCCAGTAAACACTGAGCTTCTCTGACCCTCTGATGTCATGTGTGCTTGCTGCATAAACAAAAAGGAGATTTCCTCATTTTTAATAGCTTATGAAAGTCCATCTTCATATTTAAAAAACCCCTAAACTGAAAAACATGGATTTTTTTTTTAAGTTTAAATGCCCTAAAATGTCAGGCGTCTCCTGGACCGACAGGTGTATGTGCACAGTTTGTCACTAATTGGGTGTTTTCACACTATTCTGCTGAAGGGGGGCAGTGCCAGTCCACTTCCTAGAAATCCTGATTTCAAACGTCCATGGGCAAACCAAATTTGTGAAATCCATAATCTGAAACCTCTGATCTGGGATCAATGAGAGCTAACTTTTGAGTGATAAGAGTCAGTGTTTGGGGTGGCTGTGGCTTCATTTGCATATATTTGAATATTCATAGATCCTGGAATGCACAATGAGGGGCAAATGTTGAGGCCTATTACAGAGGTTCACTGAACTTTGAGGAAAAACTGTGTTAGACTATATAGTTTATAGCAGGAGTATTTTATATGCAAATATAAATATTAAAATGTTTCTGGAGTGGAACTTTTAAGTCTCCAGGATGTGAATGTATTGGAGGTTAAATGATGATGATGAAAAAAGGGTCCAGAAAAGCAAAGACAGATGGAAAGAAAGAGACACTGTAAAGACGACAGTACAGACCATCACTTGCAAATCTACCACCTCATCTGGGACATAGATAAAATTTAGTGCACCCAAAAATAATAGTAACGGCTGAGATTTAAGGCTGAAAGACAAGAGAAAGGACAGCCGGTGCAAGGAAGAGCAGGTGCAGCTCACAACACTTTTGGTGTTGACTGAGTTAGTGTCAGCTGAGTCTGGCTGATAATGGAGCTGTGTCCAGTGAAGCATAGGATGACCCATTTGTCTTTGAGCTCCTGTGAAATCCATGAGAACTGAACATCAGTGCAAAATAAAGAAGGGCTTAAGTTGAAGTTACACCAGAGCTGCCTGTAATGACTGTAATTAGCGGTGTAATGGATCATAGCTAACTAGCCCCCCTCCCCCCATTGAAATAGGTAGTTTCATTACATTTAGGCTCACAAACTACTTGGTTTAAGAACAAACACTACTTGTTAGGTGAATTTAACAATTGAGCACAATTTTTATTGTAAAATTGAACTAAAACTTTGGACTTTTGTTTTGTGATTTGAAAAATGATCTGATCCCCAACTCCAAATTCATGAAATTTATAAAAATAATATGAAAGGTACTTGGAAGATATTAAATAAATTGATTAGAAACAGTACCAGCAGGAGTAATTACCCCCCATATTTTATGGACAATGATACATCGGTCAACAGATTTGAGGATGTAGTTGAGAAGTTTAATAGGTTTTTTGTGAATGTGGGTCCTGGCTTAGCAAGTACCATTTGTACAGACGTCAATACAAATAACAATACAATTGAAAGGAATATGAGTTCTATGTTTCTTAAGCCAATTGTTGAAAAGGAAATTATAGATATAGTGAACAAATGTGGTAATAAATCATCCAGTGATAGTGATG
>NW_018127902.1:2597583-2598226 GCF_001952655.1 Monopterus albus
AAAAAAGATTTTGTATTTTCATAAGTGGGGTAAAACTATGGAATAATTTAAGTGCGGACATAAAAAATAGTAATAGAATTGACGAGTTTAAACGTAAATATAAAGGTATGTGTCAATCAAGATATATGCAAGAACAGGCTCAATGATTAATTACATGGACTATTGTGGGTGTGGTGTATATTTTGTAACCATTCTTTAGTATATCACTTGTGTGATGTAAGAATGTTAACACTGTTATATTCTTTTTTTAGTATAATATGTGTGTGTGTAGAAGTGAATCATTTATTGCTTGCAAACCAATGATGGTAAGATGATGTCATGGGGTAGGACTGGATAAGTCTGACTTCTTCCTACTCCATTCAAGCATGTACTAGGTATAAGCAAATTGATATTGGATTGTGTGTAAAAATGTGTGTTGTTATATCAACTGTTTCATATGCTTGAAAGAATAAATCAAATCAAAATCAAATCAAATGATCCAACATATTCGCTGGAGATTTCTGATTCATTGCACCTTTCCAGCGAATATGTTGTTTTTAATCTTTATGACTAGTTCCAACAACACCACACTGCTCAAAGCATTTCTAAATGACGAAACACAAAAGAAGATTTCAGTTGTTTGGTGTGTTGAGTAGCAGCAGCA
>NW_018127902.1:2598265-2608680 GCF_001952655.1 Monopterus albus
AGCAGCTCTTGGCCTACTGGTACCAGGGCTTCTGAACCACTCAGCTGCCCACTGTGTGGTGATTGGGTGAATGCTGAGCTCTGTTTTTCAGCCCTCGATGCTCTGGAACACTGGGCACAGGCTTTGTACTGCCGTCAGCACAACAGCGCTGACTGTAAACATCAGTTTCACCTACTAAAAACATCATACGTCAACAACAAGGTCAACCACAGATGTCATATCCCATCAAACACAATACATACTGTACAAAACACAAGGTTTACTTTACAGCAGTAACAAAGTACTGGGAGAAACAAAAAAGCCTTCATCAGAGCTTTGTTCTGCTCCACAACACAACAGACAAAACAAAAGAAACAGCACAGCTTTTATCTGACCTGGTACACTGAAAATAGCTTGAGTGTTTTATTATTAAAAACAGGAAACATGAAGGTCATCATACTGTACCAGGATATTCATCAAAGAGGGAATGTAAAGGCCTGCTGCTAGGCTACAGTGTCAGTTTTTTCAAAATAAAAAAAGCCCAGTGTGGCCACCTGACTGGCTTCTATGCTTAACATTGAAGATAGTTTTACACTGGACGTAATGGCCACTGTGGTTCATTGTAAATACATGCTGATTTACATGCATTATTATTTGGAGCTCATAAGTCATTTATTACATTTGCCACATATAGGCATATAGGAAGACCCAGGACACGCTGGAGGGACTATGTCTCTCGGCTGGCCTGGGAACACCTCGACATTCCCCCGGAGGAGCTGGAGGAAGTGTCTGGAGAGAGGGAAGTCTGGGCATCTTTGCTTAGACTGCTGCCCCCACGACCCGGTCCCGGATAAGCGGAGGAAAATGGATGGATGGATGGATGGACATATATACCACATAGTCATCTTTGGCAATTGATACTAATAAGGACACAACTGCAATAAATGAAGAATTATACTCATTAAGAACATATACTGTTCCACCATACTGGTTTGCTTTCCTGTTATCACACCTTGTTTTAGTCCACAATTCACCAGGATGTGTCAACATAGCAGTACCAGGATCTAGTCTACATTCAGCTTTCTTTGTACAACCTTCCTTCAATAACACATTAACTTATGAAGTTTTCCACAGATATGACTCACAGTGCACAAATAATTGCAACTACAAAAACACTGAGTCAATATTCAGGTCATATGGCATTTATCCAGATTATCACTTAAGTCTATATTGACCTACAATTGAATGCTGGCAAACAGTGTGGAAGTGTGTAACGCTTAAAGAGAATCCCATTAAGAGCTTTTCATTATTTTCTCCTCTTCCACATTATCACAGAAAGGAGTGGTGCTGATAAGTGGGAGGATGGGATGCTGTCCTAGCACCTGCTGCTGAAGCTATTCAATTCAGCAAGAGATAATGGATCCAACATTATACAAGTGTGCCAGGTGTGTGCTGAAAATAAACAAAAATCTGTAGCTACAACACCTGCAACGCTCCACAGACTTCACAATCATCTATACCAGATTTCCACATAACTTCTCAGTACGCAAAGCTGCAGTTTAATAACAAACACTGATGGTTATACATGATACCACCCTTCCACGTAGTCGGCCTTTGTGTTAGGAGCAGGCACTGATGACATATCAACCCAACTCCACCACAGTCAACATGCATTTGTTCTTTGCCTCAGCTCTTTCCTAGTACACTTTAGCACAGTGAGAGCAAAAAAAAAAAAAAAGGGGGGAAAAAAGCTCCATAGTGACAGGATGTGTTCAGGCAAAGCTCAACTGGCCAATCTGTGAGTAATGGCTTCTGGAATTTGGCTGGAGACCATGTGCTTTCCAGGAGAAAATATAAAAACAATATGTTGTTACTTAACTCCTTCCTGCAAACAAAGGAAACATTTTCTCTTTGAACAACAGGCAGTGTGGAAAAGGGCATGGGTATGGAAAACAAGACCTATTCTGTTCAGGAAGGGAGACTCAGGAAATCCCGGGATTCTGACGAGATATGCAATACACTTTAAGACTACAAAGGACATGGTGCATGTCTACATGTGTAAGGCACTACAGAGCAAGGAGATAAGAGTACTGGCTGGCAGCCCGGCCATGATCTGGCATAAAAAACAAACAACTAAAAGTCCTACAATACAAACACATGTAGAAATGCATCAATCGATCAGCAGAGATCGGAAATGGCCGTTTTCCTGCATAATCACTTGACCTGTGACCGGCTGATCACTGATATTTCCGATTCTGTGCACAATGTTTTATTTTGATTACATTTTTCATTAAAGAAAAGTTACAAAAATATTTGTTTATACTGTCAATCATAGTTTTTATAAAGAAAGAAAATCAGTATTAGTAGGTCAGACACAAGGCCCAGAAAACTGTGACTGTTGCATTTCTAAGATACAGGAAAGTACCTCTCTAAGGTATACTAAGTATTTAATGTTACAAATTTTTTAAGTTTGACTCTAATACTTTAAGCTAATCCTGCAAACCAAGTCCCTGACAAACTGAGTAGAGCTAAAAAGGAATAATCAATAAGTGAAAAATAAACCTGCAACTATTTTAATTGCTTAACTGTTTAAGAGATTTTTCGAGAATAACGCTAGTTAGCGGCAGGTTTGGAGGTGGGGGCGCTCAGAAATGCATTGAATTTTCCTGCTGTCTTGAACACTTGAATACCAAAATGGAAAACTGCTTACCTACCCAACAAACAAATATCCAAATAGTCAAATATTTGGGTCCAGCCCTAGTGCTGAGTCATACCGATAGCCTGAACTCCTAGTCATGCAATGTGAAGGAACAGACAAAGTGCAAGATGTACAACAACAGAATTTACCCTCAGCTCTGCATTTACTGTATTATTTACTTACAAAGCATTCTCTCACTGCACACTGAGGTACACAACAGATTGCATGACTGTGGTTAGAAAAGGGATTTGGTGTGAAACCACCTATATACTACAATGCAGTGGATTACATGCTGGAGTGGATTGGAGGGAAAGTAAGAAACACCCTCACCCCAGGGCAAAACTGTAAGAGGAACAGCTTTGACACAAGCTTTCTAACAATCTTCAGCTCTTCACAGAAACTAGAGAGGGATAATATGCAGCAGACGTGAACTGACGTGACTCGGTAAATTTTCCGACACACAAGGATTTATGTTTATACACAGCAAAGGACTAAATGCCACAAACACACAACATGTTTCAGTTTTTGTTAGACAAGCCCATTCTCCTGTCACTGCATCTTAGATAATGTCTTTGGTTATGTATCCTGAAAGTGAGGGTCAGGTCACTCTGCAAAAACGTCAGTGGCCTGTAGGTCTCCTGGGAGCAACCCTCTGACCAGAGAACACTTCCAACTTCCTCGGTAGCAGTGTCACATCTCTGGACCTTGTGAACATAGTTGCATTACAGAGATGGCAGCCGCCCAGAGGTCAGCCTCTGCTATTTTTAAATAGCTGGCTTTTGTGGTGGCTGGAAAGATGAGAACATTTTGGTCAGGGGCACTGTGAGAATTAAGATACCTAATGAAGACAGCTTAATGATGAAGTCAAAACACACCAGCAAACAAAGCACACAAAGGATGAGATGCAGCAGTCAAGCTGGTGGCTTTTTTTAAGCATTCAGAGGAAATTCACAAGAAGAGGAAATTACTATCTACACTACTGCACACAGAATATGGGACATCATCACCTCTGAGCATGCTACCGGGGACATTCAAAATTTCCAGTGTAACATCCCAGTATCTCACACTGAGTGCCGCACACACAGTCACACTGATAAATAAGGCCCACTGTCAGACAACTAACAACAGGCGACATTGTCAAGAGTGCTGCCACAGTTTAGTCTTTCTCAGAAGCTGCTCACTGAGGCTTCCTCTTCCAAGACCCAATACAAACTTTATTATGGCTACACACCACACTTGACGTCACATACACAACCTGGGTGTGAGTGAGGGCTGGAACATCACTTAAGTCCTTTTCAGACATGCACTGGAACCCTGAAATTATCTAGACATTACCAGGAGCAATTGTTTGTGAGAATGCAAATGTCCAAGCCAGACTTTACCCTGCAAGCTCCCTAGTGCAATGTCTGCATAATGTCAGAGTGAGCCCACGTGAGAAAACAGCAGCGTATGGCCTGGAGTATTCCGTTTAACTGGAAGAGCACAAACATCTGATGGTGAAGATGATTTAAGATTAACACACCAGTGAAAATGTCTAACTAGAGGCATGACATGATTTGGGAATTTTTGTCTTTAACAGCTGTTAAACAGTTGTTAGACAGTTTTAAGGAATGGTGCACCACCCTCACATAACCAGAGTGTTTCCAGTAGGTAAGGACAGCTCTGCCACAGACTACCTCCTGTTGTGTGCTACATGTGTGAAAGGCCAACTCTGGACAAAGTTTAGTCTGGAGTTCTGAAAACAGCTTTAGTCAGTGTTTGGTCTCAAAATTCATTAAGAGTTCTCACCCTCCACCCCAGGGCGATTCTTGGCCTTGACCTGCGACAGGTTGTCACAGACAAACCACCCACTCAGGAAAATAATGACCCTGGTGCGCATGAACTCGCTAGCTTCAGTTTAGATGACTTGAGGTGAGAACAAGGTACAGGAAATGGCTCATGGAAAAAACCTCCTCCTGGTTTTCATTTCAGAGAACAAAGCTATAATCTCCAAACTACAGGGCACTGACAGGGAGGAAAGTTACCCAGCAAGAGGTTCTGGGTTTCCCCTGACTCAGTGCATAAGGAAGCATGAAAAGTGGTTGTTTAGATATCTACAGGCTGAATATACAATTCAGACAGGCAACACAGGTCACTAATGACTAATGACAATCATCCTTTGTATCTTAATAGTGAAGAGAAGATTAAGATGAACATTTATTAGTCCCACAACGGGGAAATTCACAAAGCTACAGTAGCAAAGGGACAGGAACACCTCACTCAGTATTAAGAATAGAAAAGTAACAAACAAGGTATTATCAAAATATAATAAGTAAAACAATACGGCACACTGGGGGGGGTCTGACCAGTCCAGTTTATTGTTGAGGTGAACACCTAGGTGCTTAGAAGAGTCCATTCTCTCAATGTCCATTCCCCGGATGTTCACTGGTGTCTGTGCCTGTGGAAATCCACCACAACTTCTTTTGTCTTCCATGCACTGATCTGGAGGTGGTTTGGCAGACACCAGTCCACAAAGCCCTGGATCAGTTCTCTGCACTCCCTGTCATCCTCATCTGTGGTGAGGCCCACAATCATGAGTCAGAGAACTTTTGCAGGTGACAGTTCAGTGAGCTGTACATGAACTCGGCAGATGGTTCCCTGCAAATATGTTCAGAGTGGAACTGATCTCCAGCCTACAGTGTGAAAGTGCTGTACTGTGCGCCTTCACCATCCTCACCTCTAAGAAAGTATCTTTCCCATAAGCTCTGAGTGGATTTTACTTGCTTTCCTTATATTACATTTGCCTACACATCTCCAGAAATGTCTGGGTATTCTGGGACACCAAAAACTAGTGCAGTGATTGGCACCGAGAAGTTTTGTTAATTTTATCTTGTGCTCAAGTTCAGAATAAAAAATAAAACTAAAACCAGCAGTGTCTTAAAATTTCTTAGAATGATTAATTTCCTAGAAAAGAAGATTGGTTTCACTATGACTCATCTGATCTGTTGAATGAATGTGTACAAAACAATTGTTTGTAAAGAGTGATGCTCATGTGATCCAAGTATGTGAAACCACTCTTTGGCAAAAGATCCTGTAACGTAGAACTTCCTTGTCCCTGTTCTCTTTAGCTGGACAAACCAGTTAAACAGCTTTGCACATTACAGGGGTGCTGTGGACACAGCCTCCTGTGTCGCTATAGTTTTTTGTGTATGTGTGTGTATGTGTAGAGTGCTTAACAGTTTCTGCTAGACTTAGATTTAAATGTTTTGAACTTTCACAACTAAAAGGGAGAAAACTGAGGATGGAAGTGATTGTAATGGAAAAATCTCCTCAAGGCAAATCAAGGCTAGACATAGCACCACCTAAAGACAAGCAGGACTGTACCATTTCTCCATAAATCAGGCCCCAAAGTATCTAAGCTTAGGTGCAGACTGAACGTGGGGTCAAAGAGAACAAGCTCCTGATTGAGGAGATGCAACAATAGCGCCTTTAGTTTCTGCATACCATACCACCCACTCCTCTCCTCCTAGTGATCTCACTGCTACAGTGGGCACTGTAATGGAAGAACTGGCTGGAACAACCAACTCAGACAGACAGGGAGACAACCTGCCAAATAGATCGTACATAAATCTAAGGTCCTACATGTTTGTTTGGTCATGCAATATGCTAAACTGCACTGCTAGGCTATGCATGCATGACTGGATACAAAAACATCTTTACAGCAAGAACACAAAAAAAATATATAACCTATATGTATTTCTGCTGATGCAATGCTTATTGGGGCATAGCTGTCAAAGTAAGCTTGAACTCTGTCAGCTCATTAAAAAGAGGAACTGCTGAGACAGCTATGCTCTCAAAGGACATTTGGGTGGTGTTTATCCAATCTGAATCTAGTATGGTATCTGCTCATCGCATCTGAAATCTAGTCCCAGTCTACAGCTATGGGCAGGTGTGTGACTGGCCATTTCACAAAATTTGTCAAGCATAAACAATTTTTGTGCTATTACAGTTAAACACTACAGCATAAATGAAACAGGGTATTTTTTATAGATGGTGTATCCCCACAATGTGTTTAGTATCTGATGTTACCTTTATGATGCCATGTTTTCAATCAAAAATGTTTAAGTGTTGCTATAAGAAAATGTGGTCAAAATTGGGAAACAAACTGTTAAACCGATCAATATGTGATCACCATATCTGTCAATAACTACCCTGCTCTTCACCCTGACTGTTCTCCACACAGGACCAAACCGCTGTATGGAGACTTGTGAGAATTCCTCCTGAGCAATGAGTTACAGGAAGCTACAGCATTGCTGATATCCAGCTTTACAGTAAAGGAAAGAGAGGTGCTGGCACTGCATTTTCACTGTTAAAAGATTTTATTAACTGTGACCACCCTCTTATTGAGTGGTTTCAGTAAACGCTAAATGGACTGCTCTATGTGTGAGTAAGGGGTGTGTGTGAGAAATGCATAAGCGATCTGAGGAGAAAAGAAACAATGAAGGACAATAATGATGTATGTGGCGCTGTTTGTTGTCTACCAGTCACATTGTGCAGAGTTGTCCTGTTACCTTTCAGTTTGAATTAGTGAGAAAACTGCTGGATGAACATTGTGTCTTTAATTACACTTTAAAAAATAAAACAGGCTAATCTAGCCCTGCTGCACATATGTGCAAATTGAAAGCGAAAAAAGAGAATTTTAACCAGCCCAATATACAACCATATACTGGCAGAGGGAGTCCATGTCAGCAGGCATACACAGGCTAAATGGAGAAAGACTGTTATAGTATACTGAACACATTCCCATTAACATCACATAGCTGTCACACAGATCTGTGTCACAACCCATTGCCACACTGTAGCATGACTGCAGTGTAAAATACACTAAAGGGTCATTGTGTAAGCTTATGTGCACACACCTTCATCTATGCCTAGCAAAGCAACGCAGACGGGGGGAGGGGACCCGCAGGGGCAGCATCTTGACCTTGCAGCAGGAAACAGGGTGAATGAGTGTCCTGGTGATCAGTGAATGAAATCAGCTCCAGAATTTTTTCATAGGCTCCCAGAGTCACATGGTGCTGGTAGTACAGATCTCTGTTAATGCTGTTTGAAGCAGCACAGCGGACGAGAAGCTCCTCTCCCCCTGAGGCAGGCCATAACTCTTCATTGCTTTTGGCAAGCAGCGTCTAGCCGAGTGAGTGAATGAGACACTGCGGGCAAAAGCTCTGACAGACTCATTCAAAAAAGCCAAAGGACACTCTCTGGATCAGAACAGACAGGTGCAGTGCTGGGGAAAGCTGATGAGAAATGTGCACATCAGCTAAATCAGTAAACCTTTCACTGGAGCAGGCTGACTTCATTCTCTTCTTGATATTAAATCTCTCTGCCTCGATAACTAGCATGAACGACGTGCAGTCGGGTTTCATTCTATTTGTCTGTTCTCTTTTTCAATAAACTGCATTCCCATAACAAAAAAGATTGGGTGAATTAATAGCCAAATCTGACATAAAGGAGAATCTTTGCTTGCATAAGTACACACCTCTAGGATGTGAGACCATTAGGTGAAGAGCAACAGAGACGGCAGCAGCTCACAGACCGATTAAAAACAACAGAGTAAAGCACAGGTTCCTTTAACACCAGATAACTGGGCAAAAAAAACCTTAACCAGACCTGGCTGCAAGTGGGTCAGGACATTGCGGGACAGCACGTTGCCCTGGCTCTGTGCTGAGCCAGGCCACACATAGATATGGTGGATAGCAGGATGAGCCAAGTTTAGAAACACTGGCTAAGCAGCAAACAAGCACAAAAGCCATATGCTGGTGGTCCAACACTTGGAAAAACATGCTAAGGCTGACCCAAATATAGACAGTTATAAGAGGCACGAGCATCTCAGAGCAGTTCATAGTGCAAAAGAAGACAAAATGAACAAGATCTGAGCTCCAAGAACAGAAAAAGTAGACACTGATATGCATACTGTATACATATACTTCCTTCCTTACATCTTTTTTTTTTTTTGCATGATTGAAACTTAAATAGACATTAAAGCATTTCCTATATTCAGCCATGGTCCAGTGTAAACGCTCCTTTCACATGCTGTTTTGACAGAAGTTTCAGGAACCAGTTTTTGAGAGAGACCACGGAGGCACAGAAACAAAACAATCTAAAATACAGATCAGAGCACAAGGATAGGAAGGATAGCAGTCGCTGCAGAACTGGTAATGTTTTCCATGAGGACTGGCACTTAAACACAGAAACAGCAGTTCAATGATGGGCTCCCTGCCAGCAATCATGGGGGTCCATATGATGAGGCTGGCCAAACTGTATTGTACTGCTGGCCCCATTTCATTCACCTGCCAAAAAACCCGTACTGCACTGAGCTAGACAATCATTTTCAGTCATACAATGAGGGCCTCATCAATGGGACTTGGGTAACATCACGTTCCAGTTTACCTTTGTGTTGGAGTGAAGGATACAGTGCCTTGCGAAAGTAAGTGTTGGAGTGAAGGATATGTCAGAGGAGTAGGTGTATGCAGTGCACTCATTCACCCTTTGCTTTCACTACAGTTCAAGTGTGTGGGCAAGGGAAATCACACAGTTGTAGCCCTGAGGCTACTGTATAGGCAGACTGTAGCCTAATAAATGGCTAACACAGTTTCTCCTTTTCATTTGCTTCACTTTTGTTCATCTTTCTGTGCCATTTGTGTGTAGCTCCATGTACCCCAGCTGTTTCCTCATCTTGTAGCCAGTTTCTTCTATTTTGTGCTGTTTCCAGTTATTAAACAGTGTACTGCTTTTGTGAGTCAGCGTTTCAACATAACAGGGCTTTACTAATTTCTGATTAATATTTTAAAACAATCCACTTTGCTTTTGAAACACACATTTAGCCTCTGAAGTTCAACAGGCATTACACTAGCATGGCACATCCAGTTCCCTTCCCTGTATACACTGCGCTGGGACAAGGGCAGAAGCAAAGCACTTTGTCCTCATGGATTAGTTACTGGGCCATACGTTACCATGGAGCAGGTTAGGCTGCGACAGGCTTTGGCTCATTAATACCCTCCATCAGTAGCATGCACGCTAATCTGGGAGCTGAGGGGGAGAAGTTACTTGGTATAGAAGTTACTACTCTTTTAAGCTCAACAATAACAGACAGTGCCAAGTTAGCAGTTCTGTATTATTCCAGGGTTAGTGAGGTGTTTACTCCTCATGTGGCTACTGGGATCATTCTTCATCGGTGGATGTGTTCCAGAAGCAACTGTCCCTTCACGCCTGAAACAACAACAAGAGGGATACTGTGTTGTGCTTCTGACATTCCTCTGTGACTCCCTGAGGACAGACTAAAGGCCCCGAGGCTGGACTGCTGTGATAATAGCAGCAACAGCATCAACTACATTTCCTGTTATTGAGATGTGGCGGCTGACTCAAGGGACTGCTGTGGCTGAGGGAGATTAAAAAAAAAAAAAAAAAAAAAAAAAAAAAAAAAAACCCCCTGTTTCTTCTTTTTACACAACCTCTCAAAAACAGGCCACTTTATGTAGAGAATCTTTACTCTATCTAGGCCAATACTATGCAAAAACTGTCAGGTGTTGTTGATCCACAGCCCCCAATGGCCACAGCTCTCAGAAGGATCGGAGGAAGTACAGAGTTTCCTATTAGGATAGATAATGCTGTGGTGTGCATTTCACCCTAGTGCCGTTCAAATCCAGTCAGTACTGTCAAGTTAAGAGATGAGAACAGAGTGAAACTTGCCAAAAACTGT
>NW_018127902.1:2608729-2636024 GCF_001952655.1 Monopterus albus
GCAATTGCTGCAGAACAAAAACAGCTCAATGGCATCCAAGATCCAAACCTGCCTTAGGCAATTGTACACAGAGTCCACAACGGTGTTACTCAGAGGTTCAAGCACTGCCAGTGATCAGCTACACGAGGCCACGTGAAGAGAGGCTATATTTCATCTAGACTAAAAGAATGCATTTAAAGGAATTAGCAGAGAAATGTAAGACCTGCTTCTTACCATCAGAAGAGTAAATGGGTATTTCCACGAACTGACAGAGGCCAAATATAGTCAAATGGAGGCAAAACACAAAATTCCTCAAAACAAAATGTCAAGTATAATCCACCAACAGATGAAGGGGAGAAGCCATTACTGACAAATACTGCAGAAAGCCTTTAAAGGAAAAACTGGAGAGAGGAATAACAAGGCTGACCTAAGCCATGGCACATATTATTTGGAACTGCACTGCATAATTCCTAGGCCTGTCTGCATAGTTTTTACTAGGGCTGTCCCCAAAAGTCAACTAGCTACTTCAACTGTGACACTGTCCAATGCATGGATGTATAAGGTCTGACCACACTATTTAGCAAACTGCTGCCCAGAACGAGGTGAAGTTTGTACTTTGCTAGATGTGTTTTCAAGCATCACTGTCTACTTTTACAAGAGAACAGACTTTAATGATCACAAGGATGTGGTTCATTTTGCATATGTGTGTCCAGTTTGTTTGCTCATCTCCATTAAAGTTTAATGCACAGCCGTTTAGCTTATGTTTCTGTAACATGCATCCATCCAAATGGGACTAGGAAGGTAACAAAATGCGCTGGGAAAACACTTCAGTGAGGAATTATAAATCAGAGGAATCATAAATATACATTCTTGTGTTCTTTAGCAGTGCAAACTGGCACACATCAAATGCACAGTAACAACAAGCTTTAACTTGTTGGTAAACTAGGCTATAACCATGTCTCACAGGAAAAAACTGCCTACAAGAGCGCTGATTCAGCAATACAAGTGAGCTGCCAGTCTCATTATTCAGACAAGTTCATATGGCAGCCTGATATTATATATCGTCTGTTTAAATAGGTCACAGTTTAACTATTGCATCATATGCAGCTGTCTTTTAAATGCTCAGAAATATGTTCCTGTCACTCTTTAGCATTTTATTATTGATGTTAACGTGGTTGAAATCAGTGAAATTCATGCCAGTTGGTTGTCTGACAGTCTGTGTATTTATGTGTATGTATATATATATATATATATGGCCCTAGTTTGTACACCTTATAACACCCTGAAAAGTCAACGTAGCTTAATCTTGTTAGCACAGTAGATAAACAGGAAACTGTATCAAAACTTTGTGACAATCTTGCTCAAGGGCATGATGTCGTCAACACTAGTACAACACTGCAATGACGACCAACCTGCTATAGAGGGGAACTGAGAGGGGAGAGATTTCACTGGGTGTTCACTAAAAACAGCCAGCTAGTGTTGTGACGCACCATTAGGTCTGCTCTGCAGTGTCTGCAAAAATGCTCACTATAGACGAAAGGATCCAAACGCACAAAACTCAGCTCCAAACTGACTGCAATGCACATTTTAGACACTCACTAAGTATACTGCAAATTGAGTATAGATTCTGACATGCCTGTTTGTGTCTTCACTATTATACAACAAAACACACAAACACAAAATGTCTGTATTTTTTCTGTATTTACCAGTCACCTTATTCATTGCTGCCCTAGTTTAAAAACACCCAGGACTGCTCCGTTAGTTTTGCAAAAGAAAGCCTGCTCCATCTACAAGAAGCCCATGAGGTAACTTGCCTCCAACTTATAAATCAGCCTGCTTGCAATTATTACTACTCCCCCCTTTGGCTACATGTGCAGACCCAGGTGTAGGTACCAGCCATCTATTTATAGTCACGTGTTTGCTTTTTGTTCAGTCCAGCCTGCGCTATGAAGATTTTGCCTTCTTGCATCCTTCTTCTCACAAGTTACAGAAAGCTCATTTCCATATAAAGAAAACAGCACCTGCCTGCTACAAATACATGACTGTTAGAAGAAGCAGTTTCCAACTAACCTCTGGGTGATCAGAGGTCATTTAACTGAATAAAACAAGAATACACAGCAGAAATTGTAAGTGCAGCATAAAGCATCTTTGACTAGTTTGTTCAGGTCAGGACTGTGCAGGCAGTGTTGTCATAAAACTACAGGAGGCAGCGACACGTCACTACAGAGATGCAATCAGTCAGAGTTTTCCATTTTCTTGGTGATGAAGCATATAGTCAGTGAACCTAGTCTAACATCCAACCATCCACTGTACTGGGGTACAGACTACCTGACAGCTGGCCATGGCAGAACAGAAGCACAAAAAGGGAGATTAACATAAACTAGAAAATGATGGACAGAAAGCATAGAGGACACTGGAAATGCTGGTGATAAGGCCATCAAAAACAGAGCAAAAAGCAAGAAGATGAACATGCAAGTCTCTGGCACAACACAAGCACTCATGCCTGAAAGTGAATGAAAAAAGGGAGTGAGTCAGTTGTTCATGAAAAGCCATGTAGGGCGCTGAATTTTTTACACTGCAAATGGAGTACCACCACCAAGTCTGCTGTAAAACCTCTGTTTGACATGACAGTGCACATGCGTGGTATATTCAGATGCTGTGTGCGTGGATGTAGAGTACAACATAATGGCTCAACAGCTCGGTAAACAATGAACAGATCTTAAAGCTCAAGATACTTAATCACCGACCTGTCTAAGACTGCTGTTACTGTGTTCACATTACAAGCAACTATAAGAACAAAAACCAGCTTCAGTTCTGTTTGTATAATCACAAACATTGTGTTGGTTGTTTTATTTTAAATAGGTTTATCCTGTGACTTCTTGTCAGGAGTCAGTTTCATAATGGTGTTGCAGCTGCTTGTGTGGATCATGAAAACAACACTGAAGGTGCAAATAACCAACACCTAACTCAAACCAGCTGGGTCGTGCTGGAACATGAAGAAAGTTGCGTGCATTGCAGTCTGCCTTCAGCAACAGCATTCTAAACCTATGAGCAATGTGTTATGTGTGTAATTCAATGGCTACCTTCTGACCTCTACAGCCCACACCAGCCAACGTTATATAACTGTGGGTCTATATGGCATGCACTATTCATGTGGGTTGACTGTGACTACAGGTAGAAGACACTTACCGCCATCACAAGCTCAAAGGGATGCTTGTACACCCGTACAGGTGACTGGTACTTCTGCACCATGATGGAGATTACAATAGCACCAACAACCTGAAGAATAAACCAGTCAGAAAAGAAAAAAAATTAAGCAACGATGACAGGCATTTGTGAAAGAAAGAGAAGGCTGCACTTCATTCACTCAGGGTACCATCACAGTAACCATGCGCTGAGTGCCAAAATTATAGCAGCATCGGGGCCTACAATGTGTGTAATTCAGTAAAGGTGTGTTTCGGCTGGCTGCTTCAGTGATGCCAGTGGCGTGTGTGTGTGTGTGTGTGTGTGCAGCCCAAAGTGCAAAAAAACATGTACAGTGACAGGCTGCAGCAGAGAACTCTCCTGATCCATGACCAGGAATCTCAGTTATCAATGGACGCAGCATTTCCTGCTCATTTATCAAACAGAGACTGTACCACTATAATTGTTTGTCACTGAAAACTGCTGGGGATATAACTAGGCTAATTCTAACTATTATCTCTGCAGAAGCTCAGGTCAGTTTCACACAATGACACTCCACATAATTTAAAAAAAAGCAGATGCTGCTCATTCTATGTCATGTAAACCAGAGGCTTGAAAACAGGATGAGACTGAGTAAAAACATATGAATAAAGAGAATCTTTCAGTCTCTTGAAAATGTCTGGTAAAATGGCAAATGTACCTAAAGTATTTGTTCATGAGCCGTACGCAGATGTGGTGACTCTGTTTACTATAGGGAAGTTAGTAAAAGTACAAAGTGCGGCTGGAACTTCAGGTCCTGTTTGTTCAGCATACTGATGCACGTCTGTTCAGCATGCTGATACACGTTTCTAACTCCTGTTATGCTGTGATGGGAACATGGCTGCAAGGCGGATTGTGAGCTAACGCCCCAGCAATACATACAGAGGGATCAGGGCAGGCAGACTAATAATAACCAGGCTAGGACAGAAGAAACACAAACAGGTTACCACAATGTTCCTCTCTAAATACCACATATCAAGGACTGCCAGACACAATTACTGTCATGTTTCTGGATCTGTCAGCAATGTCAAAAACACATCAACCCAAGACAATTATTTTAATTAAACTTCAAGTGGCAGGGTTTATTTTCTCAGTACTTTTTCCAAATCCAAGTGATTAACAACTGCTATTTAAGCACTCTCTCTTTATTAATTTGTTAAACGTTTATAACTTCTGTTTTGTGTACAAGTTTCTCAAGCTATAATACTGGATCAGTTAGTTGGCACCTTAGGTTTGCATGGTTTCGTTTTGAATCATTTGTTTTGTTATCATATGAACTACTGAGGTCCCTGTAATAGAAAGTCAGCTACACATTAGATCCTAAGACTCTAAAGTAGACAGAGGATACTGGCAGAGTTATTGTAAGGATCGGTTGAGCTTAGGCATCAAAACCACTACTGTTTAGGGTTGGAATTAGGCAAAGTCCATAATGAAGTTAGAAGAAACACACATCTGCGGGTAAATACACTTCACTTCCTACAGAATCTACTCCCGAGTCTTAGACTAACAGGAACCATCTATAACGTTTAACGCCAGCGTTAAGTTTATAGTCAGCTACACCTGGAAAAAATAAATGTTTTCAACTCCAAACGTTACCTTTCTGGCCGGCAGTGAAGATGAAAATTAAACTCAGTAACAGGCATCGTTATGCTTTTAAACACAACCACACCGTGGTTCGCATTTGCCACGCCGACTTGTTAACATTGGGTTAGCTTACAAAACAACAGCGCTGGCTGACACTAGCCCGCAAGCTAGCGCTAACTTTACAAATTGTTAAATGTTAACTTAAGAAGGATCGTGTAACCGGTGCTTACCAGTGATTCAGAGAACTAACGAAATCTGCGCTGGTTTAGTATGGTTAGTCGTTGTTTCTCCTGAAAAGGCTTCCCGAGTGAACTCTTGCCATTCCCGTCCTCGTCTCTTCAATTCGCCGGGTCCGGCAGCAGCTAACTCTCGTTAGCTGCGTTGTGCTAGCTGGCCATATAGTTAACCGTCAGACAAGTCCCCCTCAGCGCCCGGCAGTTACAGGAATGCTAAAAGCCATGAACTAAATATCATAGGCAGTCCACTGTTAAATGAGGCTTACACACTTGAAGTGTCAGCACAGGAGGACAGTATCCCTCTGTGAGTCCTCTCCTCCGGTTTCAGTCATGCCTGTGATGCCGTCGCTCCTCCCCGTTTCGTTAGCTCAGTTTTTTCCACCTCTCAGGACAACGCAGTGCTACGTTCATTACAGCCCACATCCGTGTACTGCCTGGCCACATCTGTTCCAGTGAAGGACAAACCACTGAGGACAGTCTTCTATGGACAGTGCGAATGATCAAGCCAAAACAAAATGTATTCCTCGGGTCACAGAGTTCTCGTTTGGTTTTAAAGAATTTGCCATGAATTACACTGCAGTCATAAATGGTGTGCACGAAGTATCCTTATGCAACCGGCTCAGCAGATCACCAGATTAATGTTTCCAGTGCATCGTTATTGACCTGAGGGGCGAATTGTGTTGCAAGTGAAGCTGTCAGAGCGCCAGAAGGACATGCAGACAATGTTTCAGCATCGTTTTTAGACCTTATAGAGCATCCGCTCACCTAGTTTACAGAAGCCTTCTGTTAAAAATGTGGCCATTGTCAAGCTAAGCTGAGAAAATAAAATAGGCTCCTTCGGATCCACAGAAGAAGATTTGCAGTGGTTTTCGCAGCACATCACTCCACCTTATTGTTAATGTACCACCTTATTTGTGAAGGGCCAGGAGTTTAAATCATCATCAATCATGTCAGTGTCTGTCTTTTAGCTGCTCAGAATGTGGGTCTTTCCACAGGAGTGTTTTTGGTTTCCTCTCCCCTCAGAAATGTGTGACCTTAGCGAGGTGTCTGACACCCAAAGGCCTGGTGTAAATGGAGAAAGTTTAAGTCATTTTGGGCCGCAGGTAATCAGTGTTGGAATCTGGTACTGGCATGTGAACAAGCTTTGCAATACCCTACAAACACTATAGGATCAGTTACTTTACACACTTGAAACACAAGACCTCAGCTGCTGTACAATTTTAAACAGGGTTTAATTGTGAAATGTTAAGGTACATGTTACCTCACATTGAGCCTGTGGTAACAAATGGTACACAATTACAAAATGTGACTAAAAATGCAAAATATCAAACACATCTAAATAGCTGGTCACAAATATGTCTGGACTTTGCTTTGACTTTTAAGCTTTTGTTTAGTTCTCAGAGTTAAATACACTCACATCCTAATTATGTAAAAGCTTTGGTGGTTGATGACAGTAGTAAGGCAATAGTGTTTCAAAGGGTAGGCTAGTTGACTTATAGCTTACACAATGGTCTGCCACCACAACAAAAACGGTAAAGGACAGCAGCCGTTACTCTACAAAGACACAACTAAATAAAATTTATTGTATAACATAATGTCTGGCTAGAGAATTTGTTTATGGGGAATATAGTCCATTGTGAACTCAGCCCAAAACAGGATGTAGCAGCAAATATTACAGCTTTGGCTGAGTTTAAATCAAGGTCACTGTAAAGGTCATCATATTGTTTGTTGTCCAGTACTTGAGCATGGGTGAACGTCACATTATGTGAGTGAAGGCAGAACAAAGGTATCATTAAATGGGGTGTGCAGTGATCTTGGTAGGCTAAAGACAAATACTATGTTGCTGTGACTATAGATTCAAGTTTAGCAGAGGAGTGTTGTCATCATTTTCTTACACCCAGTATGGAGCCAATCTTCTAGTCGTTTCAACTCCTTAAAGGCATTTGCACACTGTCATGTTTCCTATTTTAAAAACATGCTTTACATTTCTCCTCACTGTCTCTAACACCTGCATAGATCCTTCATACAAATTCCTATCTTTTGCGTGATTCTTGCTGATGATGTCGGTGAAAACAGCTGCTGATACTTTGATGCCTCTCATTAACTGTGCTGAGTTTGCTCAAGAGTACACGTTCTACCTGAAATATATAATAGTAACATGAGGAAAATGGTGGATCAATCATGGATGAGCAGACAGCATAACATGCTGCATATTTGAATAGAAAAGAGCAAAGCTTCTGTGACCCAAGAACATAAAGTGGATGTGCGGTGTCCTCTACTGGGCAATGACTGCAGTTACAACTAATTGCGTCTAGGGGGCAATCAAGAGGTCAAACAGCCATCAGCTCGCATACATTTCACTGATGGGGGATTTAATTCTGATTCTATTGCATAAGAGTTTAAGCAACAACAGGCTGCAGAGCTTTGAATTTTAATTGTTTTAATTCTAATTTAATTTCCTCAGTAAGTTTGGTCAACACCTGTTGTTTTTAAATGTGTTCACTAAATACATTTGACTTGACTGAAATAATCTTATTTGTAGCCTCTAGAGTGAATATACAAAAGAAATCAATCAGGGCTAGTAAGTGTGTTAAATGACAATACACACAGTTCACATGGTAACAAAATATTAAAAACAGTAAGCTCATAGTGAAATCTTTCACCCCAGTATCTACATTCTGGGTTAGTTTGGTTGTGGCATTAACATTCTATTTTATCTCAAATAAACAAATAACACTGTGTCCAAAGTCTTCTATTTTTTTCAGATGTCTCACCTTATTCACTCTCACAACAAACAGGGGCTGATATTGTACTCATATCTTACAGTAAGAAATGTAACAAGTGAGATTTTATTTTTCATTGAGCCTTAAGAAATCAGCTCATTTATGTTTTACTGCTAGGGATACCACTGATGGCCAGTGGCTCCACCACTTTGATCCAGACTGAATTATCATTGTCATTTGCTATGACATTTTGCACACACATTCTGGATCCAACGACCATGGTGATCCCCTGACTTTTCAAAGAGCATCACCACAGATTTCACATTTTTAATGAAATATGCCCATAGATATTGAATGACTTGCAATGAAATCTGGTACAGATACACAAGAGGATACATTTTAATGACTTTGGTGATCCCAAGACTTTTCTTCTGTCACCACTAGATCAGTTTTCACTTATCCAGTGAAATAGTTCTATCTTTCTGTCTATCATTTCATCGGAGCATTGTGACATGTAACGGACAATACTTACCTATGTAAGTTACAAATGTTGTGTTTGACCCGCGTATTTTTTAGATGTGAGTAAGATGCTACGCTGACAGTCTCTGTGCCTTTTGGCTTGACCTTATCACCCTAATTATGCGGTTAGCAATACAGAAATACGTGCTTTGTCTTCCACGCTGACAGTCTCTGTGCTGTGGATTACATTGTTTACGTTGGTTCTTTTTGTTCACCTGTCCGTTCTCATCCTCCTGCTATCCTAGTTCCTGTCGTTAGTTTGTGTGTTTACCGTCCTGGTCTCCTTAGTCATCACTGCCCTTCCCTGGTTGTATGTATTATGGACCCTGTTATGTTGTCACTTTGTTGTTTTTATTCTATTAAACCACCTTTTTTGTACTAGCACCTGGGTCAGCCATCTTGAGTCCAACCCCAGTTCTCCCTCACCCTCCTGGTGAGGGGGACTAAACCATAACAACTGTGCCTATAAGTGCAGCTCCACAGAGTCACTGTAGACTGGGCTATTCTTATATTAATGTAATTTAGAGATAAAAGTTGCAGAACAAACTGAGGCAATATTCTTTCTCAAATCTGTGCAAGAGAAGCATAAACATTTCTTTAAGTTGATAATACAGCAAAGTGATACATGACAATGTAAAAATTCTTTTCATTATTGATTAAAATTGGATTATTTTCTCAGTTAATCATTTTATTTACACTGTAAAAGGTCAGAAAATTGTGAAAATGCCCTGAATAATTTTGCACAGCTTAAGCTGACTAACAGTCCAGAGCCAGTTCAGTTTACCATCAGGTCTGACAAAGAAAAGCATCAAATCCTCACAATTCAAACCTTGTACCAGCAAATGGTTTTTTCATTATCAGAATAGTTCCAGACTAATTTTCTGTCAATCAAATAATTGATTAATCATTGCAGTTCTTGAGCCAATACACATGATCAGTATCATTTCAATATCATTTTCAATATTAAAACACAGCAAAAGGGGGGGCCATTTTATAACAAAACTCTGAGTGTCCAGATATCAGGTGTAAAGTGCAGAGGGCTGCAGTGGCATCAGCAACCTGCTGTGCACTTATATTTTACAGTACTGTCACAGCTTCCCTTACTGGTGACATGTCTCCCCGCCGGGACAACAATATCCTGCAGGTGTGTGTGAGCAGAGAGCAGCATGAGTGCAGGAAGTGGTTTTCAGACATTGACAGGAAACTGATGTTAACAGTCAACAGCCTATACACCCACAGGTAGCTGATCATAGACTTTCTTATGGACTACTTTACTGATCATGGGCTTAATAACAGTCATAGTCAAACTGTCAAAAATTATTCATCTTTGTTTTACAAGGTAGCTGTTGTCCTTGGCTCTTTGTGTCATTCTAACAGTGACCTGTAAATATAGGAAGATACTCTGAATTGTTGACTTATAAGATTTGATCATTAACTATCAGGACAAATAAGAGAGGATAAGGAGTAACAGTTGGAATTAAAGTATGGCCTTCAAATCCCTTCATTTAAATGGACTCACAGTGTAAAACCACATTTCTCATACTCATACCTTGACGGACTAAACGGCTCAAGAACTGAAACACAAACAGGTTTCCGTTGAGGTGAAGGTAGAACAGTTAACAACTTAGAGCAGCCCTGCATCAAATCACACTTAGATAGCGGCATCTTTGTACAGTACTTGAGTTACTTTAATGCTCAAATAAAAGGCTGATTTCTTCAAGAAATCCTGGGTTGTGGGCTTAGTTTAAGGGGACATCAAAGAGAGTTTCATTTGGAAGAAAAAAACAGACATAAATGCAGAACAGGAAGTGAAGAAGAAGGGAAGTATTAAATAAAAATAAAGAGCGGGCAAAATAGGAAGATTTCTGTGAATACCTCTTTGTGTCATTTCATGAGGAAGCACACAGCCTGTGAGAGACAGGAGTTGGGTGCTGCAAAAACGCAACCACAGAAAAAGCAGCATGTTGTTGCCAGATGACGTTTTGCAAGACAGGAAACGAGAGAAGCTTACAGATAGAACCAGTGAAGGTACAGACAAATTTGTTATCCTTTACACAGACAACAATCTCCAAGACTATAGCAAATCAGAAGAGGAGCAGTTTAGGCCTCCTGTGAAGGTATTAAAATTTTGATTTTGTTTGATACACCTTGAGAGGAGAGGCAAAATTTGAGTCACACACTTTAAAAATCTGAAATGGGCACTGAGGAGAAAGATGCAGATCCTGCAGCTCAACAACCACAGAAGGAGCAGGAATCACCAGAAAAGGAAAAAGAATCAATTGTGGAGCATCCACAAGGACAGACATCTGAGACCACTGACCCCCTCAACTCGTACAAGTGGCATACCGGCTCCAAAGGAACGCTGAACGAGGTGAAAGAAGACGGAGAAGAAGGTGCAGCCCCTTCCTCAACAGTTGATAAAATTCAGAAGGCAACTGCCAACAAATGGAACAAGATGCAGAACTGGCGCAAGGCTCTGAGCGAAGACCCCGGGGATAAAAATTCATCTAGTGGGAAAGGTGGAGAGGGAGCCAAGCCAGACAAAGCTGCAGGAGGAACCAGAAAGAACCCCTTCAGAAGGGCCCTGTCTGAGCCGCCTGGGTCACTCTTTGCAGCCCGCTCCCCTTCCTCCAACACAGCCAGCGCAGCCAGCGCTGCTTCATCCTCAGCTGCTGCAGAGGCCTCAGGGGTCTCCTCCACTGACACCTCTCAGAAAGGAGGTGGAGGCGCACTCCTAAAAAAGTACCTGAGGACTGTGTCCCAGAAGCTCAAGAGGCCCAGGCTGCAGAGTCGGAGTAGCACGTCGTTACTGCCAGGTAATGTCACGTAACCTGACAGTACTTTCAAACTCTGTTAAGTTTAAATAATTTCTGACATTTGGATTGATTCGTTAAATAAGTGCAATTTGTAGTGAATTTTTAATGTGTTAAACATGGTCAAAATGTGAATCCCCACATATAAAATGTTCTCAACAGTGTCACATAGCAAAATGGATACCCATGTGGTTTGAGCATGGTTTCCTTTTACTGTACTGTACTATATCTAGTATCATTCAGTGAAATACTTGAATAGGTATGCGCAGAAAAATAAAAATTAAAAGAACCAAAAAGAACCACGTGCAAATATATTTACAATGAACCGAAGACTCTGAGGTTACATTTTGGAAAAAGGTGAAGTTATTAATTTATCACTAAAAGCTACAGCGTGGTGTATGTTCAGCTTGGAGATAAATGGGAAACTAAGTTTAAGGATCTCAATTTAAAACACAATTTAAAGCAAAACAGCAGAAAAGCTAGAGAAAAATAAAATCACCAGACATCCCTGGGCTACCCTGTCTTTGAATCAGAAGTTGAAACATCTACCAGGAAAAATGTAAATTAAATACCATCAGATAAAATAAGTGTGGATTATTCTAACATAAGCTGAAGAGACAGTGTGTGGTCACACATAATGACAAATCTGAGCCTGACAACTACACAGCATCCGGAGAATCCTCAAGACCTTCTTACTATTATTCCCAACTCCAGATTTATAGACATAAAATATATGATTACATTTTCCTCCCCAGCATGTTATCTAAAGTGCTGGAAGAAAATAACCAAATAAACACAAAATAAATGCTTTTGATGAGTTATAAAAAAATCTCTGACTCAGTCTGGCATTAAAAGGGTATTTAATAAACTAACAAAGCAATGTATGGAGTTTTTTAAAAGTTATTATATAAGAAGGACAAAACTGGATTTCAAAATCTGTGGTAAACAATGTGGGTATTGAAGCAAGAGTGGAGGCTTTAGGATGTAATCCTACTCTTTTCAAATGTAGGCATGTGAACCAGTCACATCACTGGGCCTCACTATTTCAGACAGAGATGGAGATGATTATTCTCTCCAACTCAAAATGAATTTTAGCAGTACTGTCACACTCTCACGGTGAACATGACAAAGACAAAACCCATCACTTTCCAAAGACGGTAAAAGATGCAGACAAATGGGCCAGAAATGTTGTAAGTGAGGAGCAACAGCTAGATATACAAACCACTCCCACAGGAAACGTCCGCTCTGATGAGAAGAAACTCGGTTCTAAATACAACTCAACGCTAAATACAAGCTTCCTATTTACATTCTGACAATGACATGACTGAAAAAAGTAGTTAGTAGGACCTCTAACAGTGGTGCAGAAATCCAAATAAAATACTGCACACAGAGTCCTTATGTTTACATAGAGAAATACAAGATAATTCATTAAATACTGTCTTCTTTTAAGTATTACCTGTTGTGTAGCTGAAACTCCTCCCAGCCAGCTGGTAGAGATGCTGGCCGACCTTAACATCAGAAATCTCAGCCAATTTTAGGACAGCACAAGAGAGCTACACAATGTTCACAGCTTGCTACATACAGGGTTTGGGCCTGACGTGACGGTGTAACTGATCCGAATAACTGACCACAAAAACAAAAAGCAATGACAACATGAAGACCATCCAGCTATAAAAGAGGCAGAAGCAGTTTCTTTATAAAAGATGTTATTCCTACCCCCATCTCTTTGTGTTTTCTTTTAATGGATATTTTATCGTTGTAACATTTTATTATCAAGTCAAATTGGATTTTACGTATATAGCCCAATATCACAAATGTCCCTCAGGGCCTTTGCAATCTGTATGGCCTGTGAAACCCTCTGTCCATAGATTCTTGACTCCTCCAAAAAAGCTTTTAATGAGAAAAAATATGAAAGAAACCTTAGGAAAAGCAACAGAGGAGGGGTCCCTCCTCCCAGAAAAAGAGACATGCAATAGATGTCGTGTAACAGATTCACACAACAGTATGGAGAATCAGAATGGCAAAACTGTGCATCGTAAATGTATGCAAAGAACATTTTATCTGTCTATCCCACACATCTCCTACAGGAAAACTACACTGATCATAGCTGTGATTTCATTACTTCTTGTATTTACTTACGTGTCTGTTAATCTATGCACTGTGCTTTGGCAAAACACAAAATATTGTGAGAATTAAGTACCATGAAAATACATGTTGAAAGGTGTGTACACCAAGAAAACAAAACTACAGAGAAACCACAGGATGTGTGCAGCTCATCCTGGTGTGTCATTAAATGAGAGCAATAGCATCAGCAGCTCCAGCAACTCCACACATGGGAGTGGACAAGTACCGTGGGACATGCATCATGCTATAATTAGCAAAAATAAAAAACAAACAAGGGTCAGCATGTGCATAAACAATTATGTTCCCACAGTAGCCACATATTATAAATGATATGGCTGGTTCTCCAAAATAAGAAACTTTTCTCTATTCTCTTTATTTTGCAGAATGAATGTAGTATGTGATTGCATTGTGTTGATAAAGACCTTAGAGCAGTGTTTGCAAGCTGTGTAATGATGAATATCAATATCATGTGTGTGTACGTGTCCACTTGTGTGGTAGATGTGGGTCAGGTTGAACCGACAGCAGCTGTATCCACTGAACTCCCAAGACTACAATGGGCCCCTCCTCAGGAGGTCCCCTTATGGGACATTAGCAACTGTATCCTCGAAGATGGACAAATTCTCATTTCCCCAGAGGAAGAGGTACTAACACATGCACGTAGTACACTCCACTCACCAAGTGGTTCAGCAAAAGTTTATCACACCTGCAGACCCAGTGCAAAAGTGAAAAACTAAAATCAACACACTTCCTGAAAACAGCACAAAAACTTAAACTCCCCAGAGTTTACAAAATGTGTGAGTGTGTGTTTTTCTTCTCAGCCAACAATGTGGACCCGAAACCGTGTCAGCAGCTGCCTGTCCAACCTCAGCATGCAGAACCTCGTGGATATCGAGACAGGTTAATACAACACACACACACTCACACACAAACGTATGCATTTTAAAATGCAGTGAGCATTAAGCAAAACCATCAGTTATCTGCCCACATATCACCATCATACCAACTACTGACATACTGTGAGTCTGTAGGCAGTCACAGAGGAGATAACTGAATGTTTGCAC
Organism: Monopterus albus; assembly: GCF_001952655.1. Lineage (NCBI taxonomy): Eukaryota > Metazoa > Chordata > Actinopteri > Synbranchiformes > Synbranchidae > Monopterus > Monopterus albus. The sequence continues at coordinate 2,622,991 of NW_018127902.1, forward strand.
GTACATGTAAGTGACTGTCAAATTGCTTCCGCCACATTTTTTGAGGAAGACATCATCATGCCTGGGCATTTGAGCAGTTGAATAAAAGCTTGCAGAGAGCATAGTCAGTGTCTGCTTCCATTCGACTTTGGCATTTCATTCAGAAGAACCTCTGAGGCTGCACTGTGGAAGTATCTGACTGGTCCTCCACTGATTTTGGCTGGGTGGCTTTTAAATGAAGACAGGAGTGGAATGTTTAAAGGACAGACATTGAAGTAACAAGACTGTGACACACCTCCAGACTAAATGATGGGATTTAGACGCTGGATTGTTTGTGGTGGGGCATTGGGTAAGCAAAAAAGAGAGAGAACCTGTCTGACAGCACGCTTATGTTTAAACTGCTACGTTCACAAACTGTATTTGTCTTTAACTATGTTATTACCGTAACCGAATGGCTAAAAAGAGGGAGGCTGAAGACACAAATCTGGAGAAATGATGGCAAAAAGTAATATTCTCATGTTATCCTATAAATAATTTTCATTATAATAATGTCTGCTTGCAAAGTATGTACAGTTAGTCAATTTTACTTAGATAGCTGCAGCTCCAGCTGAAAACCACATCCTGTATGGCCTAATCAAAGTGTATTTGCTAATATCACAAGCTTGGCTGATGTTTGAAGAGTTTATTCTTTCTTCAGTTAAAGTGCAGAAATGCATGCTGGTACTGAAGCAGTAACATGACACATGTTGCCTGTGATTTTTGTTTCAAGGGTTTGAACTCAGAGTGTCAGTCAAACAGTTACCTGGACACAAACGACTCTGAAAAATATAAGAAAAAGATATGAATTATTGATTACAATCTCTAAGGGAAAGAATTTATATTTTTATGAGTACAACAGTGTTAGTTAAACTACCACGTGTCACAGTATTGAAAAAACACTGACATAAAATGACATTTTCCACTCACTGTCAAAATCAAAGTATTAATTTCTTCCTTATACTTAGATGGTAGCCCAGACGTGGCCCCTCGACCAAAGACCCAAGATGGCGGAGTGAGGGTGAGTCATGTACACACAAGACTTAACAACCTTTGTGCTTTCCCTGCACTTCCTGTCAGTGTAATATATAATTGTCCTCATCTGTCACACTTCTTCACCCTTAGGCACTGATCAAGCGACGTCTCGAGAACAAGGCCAAGAGGAACAGTAACACCCAACCAGTGGGACTAAACAAAGGAAGCAGGTACGTTGTGTTTGTACAGTCAGAGACAGTCCATAAGGACATGAATATTTAAATATTTGCTTTGTACTCCATAATATTAGATTTGAAATGAAACCTTGAATATGAGGTTTAAGTGCACACATGATTAATTTAAGCTTGTTGACACCAATACAGGGTTGACGGTGTAGTCAGTGTTACCCTGCAGGATTAATTTAAGTTTATTGACACCAATACTGGGTTGACGGTGTAGTCAGTGTTACCCTGACACTGTCACCCTGCACTTTATAAAACTGGAAGGAAGTGGTGGCAAATAGTAACAAGAGCCTACCATCATTTTAGCATGATCGTAAACCAAAGAATAGGTCAAAGTGAAATTCTGAACTGATGACAATAAATGAAAAATTAAGGGATTACTTGTTTCTTCAATTCATCTCGAGTTGGACATGAATGTCTGTGGGTATCCATCCAATAATTGTAGGATTTCTGTTCTGTGTAGCAGATGTTAATATGTTTCACTAGCTAAGTAAACACTGACCTACTGGTGATAGCAGAGGAAAACTGTGACCAAGGGCAACAACCTCTGGGTACATTATTGTTTGCACAGTGTCTGTTTAAAACAATGACAAGAAAGAAAGATACATATATGGCATACATATATATTCATATATCCTTTCTTAGTTCCAGCCGTCTGTGACAGTTCTACATAGCACTGGTATCCCATTGGTGAAACTAAAGTTTAAAGTAAACAGTATTACCTTTGACAAATTATGATATTTGACAAATGGACTAACATTTTGACTTTATTTATTTTTAAGACACTATGGTTCCAGGGAGTCTGTGTCCATTCCAGTCAGTGCACTGGGGAGCTTAGATCTGAGTGCAGACACCAGCACTGTCATCAGGCCAGTCCACAGTTCCATTCTGGGAGAAAAGTACTGCTTTGAGGTACTCTTCAGGTTTCTCAAGGAGCATCATACAGTACCCTCTAGGGCTCTATTTTCCTGCCAGCACAATTTCTGCCTTGCTGAAACATGGCCCTTTTTGTTGTTTTTTTTTTGTTTTTTTTTTTGTACATTGGTGTGTTTGGTATTGCCCCCCCAAGCACGTTTTCATGGGAAGCATGAGATCAGGTACCCAAATGCATTTGAATAGCCACGCCAACTTAAACTTGACCATTAAATCCACAACTGAGCTGCTAGATTCCACTCTGAATAATTTACTGTGTATCATGAAAATTATTTTTAAAAAAGATAAATAAACTAGTGCTTGGTATGTGGCTATATGAATATAGTCAAACAGTGCTGGCACACGTGCAGGACACACCTTCTGTAGCCTACTTACAGGTCGCAGCCAGAAGTGATCTGCAGCCGGTGTTTGGGGAACCAAATCCACATTAGAAATGTGACATAATAACACATGAAAGCAACTCATGAGCCAAGATAAATGACAAACACCCTGCAGACATCTTGATTAATCCTGTTACAGCAGGTAAAGTCAACCTGACCTCACTGTGGCTGCTGTCACTGTTAAGTTCACTCTTCAAACAAACAAGTTTCACACACACACATAACTTCGGTACTTTCCTGTCATATACTTCCATGTCCTGACATCAGTGACATCCATCAGTCAGGTTCTGTCCTGCTCTTTAAAGAGGATGAGAGGAGCTGGTTTGATTGGACATAACTAAGGGCAGTCCCGACCCCACCTGCTCACCATTCCTCCCTCTAATAATGTATTCCACCTGTCCTCCATAATGCGCCCAGTAACACCTGGCTGTGCACAGAAGTGTGCTTCCTCTGCACCAAAATTGCAAAACACTGTTTAACATGCCCATATGCTCCTGGAGTTTAGACATGAGTTAAGCAGTGCACCCTGTTGCAGGAAAATAGAGCCCATAATGTCAGTAAGACTCATACAGTACTATTGGTTTCAGGTGATAAACTCTGAGAACACCCACTGTTTTGGTTGCTCCTCTGCTGCTGAGCGTGACCGTTGGATTGAAGACCTGCGACGGGCTGCCCAGCCCAATAAGGTAAGCCAGAAGCCTTGTGTTCCAAAAATGTGTCATGCACAATGAAAAATGCTGTTGATAAAAGATCTAAATGCATAAATATTCACAGGATAATATTGAGCGTACAGAGAATTCTTTGAGCCTGTGGGTAAATGAGGCCAAGGATCTGCCACCCAAACGGCGTTATTACTGTGAGGTACACCTGGATGGGACCCTATTTGCTCGCACCAGCAGCCGAGCTGCCGGCAAGCCTGCCAGTCTGGCAGGGGAAAGCTCTACTGGGTCTTCTGGAGGCCTAGGAGCCAGTGGAGGAATGACTGGAGGGTGTCAGCTTTTCTGGGGTGAATTCTTTGAGCTAGACAACCTTCCCTGCATCTCCCAAATTTCTCTGCATCTCTTCCGCGAAGAGAAAAAGCGCCACTCCCGAGATGAATCCAGCCTGCACCCACTGGGCAGTGTGGCCATACCTTTAGCTGATATCCGAGGAAGAACCTACCAAGAGAAGTGGTATCCTATTACTCCATACAAGGCCTCAGGTACAGCAGGAAATAAAGAACTGCTGGGGCAACAGGCTTCAATCCGCATCAAGGCCCGTTTCAAGAATCTGCAGGTGTTGCCCATGGAGAAATACAAAGAGTTTGCTGAGTATGTGACGGTGGACTATGTGGAAATGTGCAGAAACCTGGAGCCACTTCTGAATGTGAAGGAGAAGGAAGAGCTGGCAGGAGCTCTGGTCCATGTACTGCAAAGTATCGGCAAAGCCAAGGTGAAAAAAAAAACATTATAATTTTGAAATCTTATTGGGAAATATCACACTCAATATACAGTCTAAAAAAATACAACAAAAAGGTATGAGCAGACATGGTTTCCTGACTAAATGTGTGTGCTTTAGGAGTTCCTCATTGATTTGGGCAGTGCAGAGGTGGAGCGTCTTGGAGAGAAGGAGGCACTGATCTTCAGAGAGAACACACTGGCCACTAAAGCCATAGATGAATACATGAAGCTGGTTGGCCAGAAGTACCTCATCGACACACTAGGTAGGGTATCTCAAATGATAAGAGTAGCTTCCTGGAGGTGACTTTGTTTTCGCTGAACTCTACCTTCTATTTCACTACAGGGGACTTCATAAGCCGTCTTTACACCTCAGTGGAGATCTGTGAAGTTGACCCTCGTAAATGCCCTGCCTCCGAACTGTCAAACAACCAGAAGCACTTGAGGGAAGCCTGTCAGGAGGTGGTGCAGAAGATTATTGAAATCCACGGGTGAGAGTAGAAAGCTCATCACAGAAAAAGCAGTGAAATAACAAATAATAAATGTTTAGGTTTAGAGCTGATTCGTAATGTTTCTTGCCTTCAGACCCTTCCCTGAAGAGTTAAACAAGATCTTCTCTAGCTGGATGGAGCTGTGCGAAGACCAGGGCAGACCAGAGATTGGCCAGCGTCTCATCTCTGCTTCACTCTTCCTTCGTTTCTTATGTCCTGCCATTCTCAGTCCTTCTCTTTTTGGTCTGACACAGTCTTACCCAGAGCCAAACACCCTGCGCACCCTCACCTTAACTGCCAAAGTCATCCAGAATCTGGCCAACTTCACCCTGTAAGCAGCTTCTTATCTGCACAGATAAAGTCAAATACACCACTTCTTTAATTATTTGTACCCGAGTAAAACACATTTTGACAAACTGCAAAACATAGAATGTTATCTTCTTGGCCTCCCTGAAGCGGCTTAAGTAGAAGAAATCTTTTGTTCTTACTCAGGTTTGGTGAGAAGGAGGAGTACATGCTGTTTATGAATGAATTCTTGCAACAGCACTGGGATGGAATGAGAGGTTTCCTACAAACCGTATCCAATCAAGACCCTGATATTCCAATGACTTCCTTTGATGGTTACGTGGACCTGCCTCTGCGCTTGGCTGTGCTCCATGGCCTGCTGGTAGACATCATCTATCAAAAGGACCAGGTAGGATGGAAAACCAGTGGTTTAAGTTTGGTACTTACAGTAATTCTAAAGGTTTGTGTAACTCCCACAGCATTCATCATTTGTGTGTACTTGAACTTAAATCGGATCAGTAGATTGTTCAGCATATCGGATAGTTTCCAGTGTCTCTGAGTCAGTTTGAGGGCTCACATGCACAGAAAATACTGCAACCTCGCTTCTGGCTTGAGTGCTATGCTCCCCAACCTTTAGGGCCTGTTGATGCTAGAAAAGCACAGGTTCGTGTGACATACTGTCCAACCACATTGGAAGGCAAAAGTGTTTAAAGCAGTTCTCAATGGCCACACTTGAAGGTGGAATGAAAAGGTGTCCATAGACAGAGGTGAGATGCGATAATCTTTTAAATACAGAGATAGTGGCTCACATTTTCAGTCTCTAGCGTGGCACTCACTTGTAAACAGAAGTACTGTAGTTTTGTGAAATGTCAGATGCACAATGCCCCCTCAGTTCTGATGATGAAAAAGGCTGAGGGAAGAGGGAGTTTCCAAATGCTATCTGAGCAGTTTAAAAGTACTTCTGATGAAGTTTACTACCACCTTTAAGATCAGATATGGAAAAGATGTAGGTTGCATTTCAGATTTAAATTTTTTGCATATGCTAAGAAATAGACCTAATTATAGTGTATAAGGCTAACCTGGCAGTAATTATTTTGTTCATATAGTGTATGAAGCTACACAAAGTCATTTACTAAAATGCACATCCAAAACGGTTTGTGACAATGACACATACAGTACTATTAAGTGCCCATTATAAGGTTACAGAACAGCATGTCAGATGGCCAAGTAGCTTTGTAAACTACTTCCTCTGCACCTTTCTGGCACTGACCATTTCTGTAACTTTCAACAAGCCGGCATTCATACCCACTTTGTGACATAACTGGAAAACTGCGTGGAGGTCAGAAACGATCCGGAGCTTGAACTTCCCTCTCAAGTTCTCCTTTTTCAATTTTTGCACAACTATTTCTATTAAGTGTAATATGAACAACCCAGCGCAACACTGAATGTCTTCTCAAATGTGCACTGTTATACCTATATCATATACATATCCCACCTCTCTACAATGACTGCATCTTCACCCGGCCTTCTGGTGTGACTGTTAACAACTGTAAACACTTTTAATTTCCAGCCTGGTTGGACAACATATCATACAAGCCACTTTTCTATTTTTACCTAGCTGTTACGACCCTATCAGGACAGGTTTCAAGTGGATATAGACCTAGTTGTGGATGTCTGAGCTGCCACAACTCTGAATACTGTACATTTTGATTGATGTTTGAATGTTTAAAGCCTGTACTAAATGAGGCCTAATATGCAGGTTGTTTCTTCCTCAGGACACAATTGACAAGCTGCATCCTCTGCCTTCAATTCTGAACCAGATAACAGAGTCTCTGGGCCCCGAAGCACCTCGGATAATAGTTAGCAGGCATGTTGAAGCTTTATATCTTAAGTGGTTTGTCAGCAACATGTCATGTATTATGAATGTACAAATGGTGTTGTTTCATGCAAGTTCTTTTTTGCAGCCAAATGAGACAATCCAGACCAGAGTACATTCCTCCTAAAGACTTGAGCAAATACAGTCCACACCAGTCGTCCCTTCAGCAGCTTACTGTGGACTCTGAAGGCCTACGAGACAGGTATGATAGTTACATGTGTACCCCCGGGCTCAGCTACTATTGTCTTTTGGATATCAGTAATTATGAAGTTGATTACTGATGGCGGCATCAATGTTTGTGCTAAAGGATCCATCCATTCAGCCATTTAATTTCTGCCAGCTATCTGGTATGACTCACTGTGGCTACTGTGCAGTTCGGTAGGTGCTAGACCCCAAGCTACAGTACTAAATTGTTATGGAAAATCCAGAGGTACTTCCAAGCCACATCACATACTGTATGTAATCCCTCCAGCAGGTTCTGGGTCTGTGCAGGGATCTCCTCTCGCTTAGTCCTACACAGAATACCTACACACGGAGGTGTCATTTCAGTGTAGTACGCAGATGCTAAAATAACCATAACCGATCCTTCTCAGTACCAGGGAGTAGATATTTTATTCTAAGCTGGTTCTGGACATCTGAGCTCTTCACCCTATCCAATCCATAGCTTCATTCTTTGGGTTACTCCCTGGAGTTAATGACCAATGTATTCAACCATCCAAAGAACACCGTATACTGGTCCCTTAACAGCTGCCTTGGACACCGGGCCTTACAACATGTTCAAGGAACATTTCATTTCATTACATTTTACTGCAAAAAGTCTCTGTGGTTAGTGAAAGACCTATCATATTAACTGTAGACAATACTGACTGACAGGTATCACCTCATGATAGAACATGCCTTTTATTTGTAGATTTGACAAATACACATACCACACACACTCACACTCGCCAGTCAACCTAAGCTGCATGTCTTTGGACTGTGGGAGGAAGCCGGAGTACACAGAGAGAACCCACGCAGGCACAAGGAGAATATGCAAACTCTGCACAGAAAGGTCCTGGGTCGGCTGGGACTTGAACCCAAAATCTTCTTGCTGTGAGGCAACAGCCTTAACCACCGCTCAGCTATGCCACCCATAATAATTAATACATTACTTCATTTATTCAACAGGGATGGCAGGACTCGGAGGAATATGGGGGAGAAGAAGAAACTCAACAGAACACAGAGTGCACCACAGAGACGCCTCAATCCCACAAAACATACTTTGAAGAGGCAAACAAGTTCTGAAGCTCTGCCAACATCTGACCATGAACAGGAGATGGAGACAAACCAACCACATATTTCATCACCAAATACAGTGAGTGAAAATAGGAACTGGGAGCCTAGCTCAGCTATTTAGGCTAATGAGCTTATTTCATGTGCTTGTGCCACTGGAAAAAAAACACCACCTATTTTTATTGGCTTTTTTGAGATACTGCATGTTTTAAAGTCAATAATGAGCACACTTTTGACATTTATGTTAACATGGTGGTAGTATAACTTTGTCTGGTCAATTAGAAGGAATCATGTAGATAATCATTCACTCCGGTTTCAGGGTGCCAGTATCAAACGTCCACCTGCACCAGTTCCCTGGATCAAAGTCAATCCAAACAGAGAGTCAAGTGAGACGAAGATTGAGAATGAAGAGTTCAGCTTACTGGACAGGGTATGTCAAACCTGCTCTCCACTAAAGTGACAGGTATAGCATAAATATATGAGTCATTATTAAATTTCATAAAATGTCAATGTGGAATTCACATACCAGCATGCTCAAGAGCTGTCAGAGCTTCGTCTGGGGATAGAGCAGGTGACAGAGCGTGAGCTCGACATGGCAAAGCGCCTGGAGGACTTCATTATCCAAAGTCAGGATCAGAATGCAGCGCTGCAGGCAGAAATTACAGAACTACGGAATCTCCTGGCTGTGCGAGAAGAGCAGCTCGCCAGTGCCACCTTCAGGTACGATTGTAGAGTTTAATCATGTTCCATTTCCCAGCAAATGTATTCATCTTTCTGTCAAAGTACGTTTCATTTTGCCTGGCTCTGTGTTTAATACACATTAGTGTAGTCATATCATACAGTATTAGGCATGTTTACAATCAGATAACATGCTTTTTCTTTGGTAAGCATTCCCCTTGTTATAACTATTTGTATTTGTCTCATATAGAGTTACTGAATCCTATTTAATCCAAGAGTGGAATGCAGTTAGCTAGCTGTGTCTGAATTAAATATCACTACTTATCTGATGCTTATCTGTGATCTGTAACCAGTGTGTTCTGTTTGTGTCTGTATGAGTATCTTTTTTTTAATCTTTCTGTCACAGGTTAGGTGTGATTGAGGAAGAGAGGGAGGAGGATGAGAGGAAGCTGTGTGTGGCCATTGCAGCAGCTGAGAGAATGAATGTACTGGTAAGAAAGAAAAACACCTCTTATCAAGCAGGAGTGAAGTGCACTTGTAAAGCTTTGCTAAATGAATAGTTCACCCCATAATACACTTTTAATCTATTCAGCCCCCGATGTCAGTCAAATCTGCAGTGAATTTGGTAGAACCATCTCACACTGAGCATGACTGTAAAGTTCTTCACCATACACAGGCAAAACTCTAACTGCTGAGTTGGGAGGGGTCATTTCTGCAGCTTCAAGGTGAAAATCTATGAATGTCAAACCTCAAAGACAAATGCTTTGCAGTTAAAGAAATGCACTATTTGTGCCCCATGCACAAAAATGTGCAGGACCCCTGGTATTATTACTGGGGAAAATACTGCAGATAAATAGATAAATCTACCAGACTTTGAACTTACAATAAACTTGCACCATGCAGTAAGAACCTTTAACAAACACCTGATCATGTTGTGATGCTAATTTGGGATCCCAACATATATTTTAATAAACCTCTGATTAAACCAATTTAATTTTATTTCAGAGTTAATGATCAGTTTTTGTTATAAGTTCACATTTAGACCATTTTTGTAAACAGTATTTCCAAGGAGGTATTGTGGGAGAAGCCCCGTCACAGACAATATACAGCAGTTTAACTGCATAGACGAGTGATTGACTAAAACATATTGATTGTTGTTTTTAATGTGCTCGCAGGAAGAGCAGTTTGCAGGCCTGATGAAGGACCTTCAACAGCTGAATGAGGCCTACAGTAGTGGCCAGAATAACACACAGCATCCTGACAAGCCACACATCAACAGCAACTGAACACTGATGGGAAAAAAAACAGCAACATTTTCATAGTATTGTATAAATGCATATATAGACTCACACTTCTGGTTTCCTGATTACATATAAATTTATTTTAGAAGCCTATTCAGGATGGATGTGAGAGGACAAACTGTGACTGGGGTGAACATGAAACATACCACATTTGTCTGCATTTCTGCCTTCACTGTAGCTCAGCTACAGATGTGTTTGACTTGTAAACCTTTCTGATAAATAAAGTCAATACAACCTCAAATGCATTCTCCAGTGTGTCATTGTAAGTGTAACAGTGCTGGAAAATATTTACTCAAGTAATGCTTTGAGGTACATGTAGCCTATTTTAAATGATAGCATTATCATTAGAAGTTGCTTTACGCGTGTACTCCACTAATTTTCAGACAGAAATGTTACACTTTAGACTCCACTAACCTCCATCTAATAAGATTTTACCTGAAAGCCTATGATCAGCTTATAAAATATGAACCACTGAAAAACACTCAACTATCTAAGAGTGTAGTATCATTTGCAGTTGCTGCTTAAATATGAATTCATCAGTAGTATTATTCCAATAATATAAACAAGGCCGCATCACAGATCAGATTCATCATGAGGCAGTTAGTCAGTGGTAATTCATTTATTTACTAATTGGCTTATTAACCTGAACCACTTATCTTTAGGTCTGTAGCTAGTGGTTGTTTTCATTGTTGATTTTTTTTATTGGCTGACTAATCATTTGTTCTATTTGAGGTCAGAGAGTAATTCAGAATGTCTCCACTGTGGTGTTTTTGGGAGTCTTACTTAGACTTATTTGTAGTAATGGAGCCTAAAGATACTTTATCTATCATACAGTATCATAAGTCTGATAAGATGACAGAGTGTGTATATCTGGGGCCTGAAATCAGAATATTGGGTGCCTTTGCTGTTAAAAGTGACCTGGAAGTAATGAATGAATGTATTAAGTGCCTATCAAAACAGCTGCAGACTGGTTTTCTGTCAGTGGATTGGTCAGCTTGTTGTCTCAGCTACATCTATTTTCATGTACATCATAACAGAGCAATGCTATGTATGAGTAGTGTGGATTTGATACTGATGCTGTCATGTTTGGAAAAACCTTATTAAATAAATATGTTGAATCACAGAAGTACATTGTAAAGTGAAATGCTAGGGGCATCAAGACAACCCCTACAACATTATCAAACGTTAGGGCCTCCTCTTACTGAGGGGCCATGGGTTAAAATACATGGCCTTTCATACTCTGCATAATGAGTACTTTTGGTATTTAATTACATTTTTCAAACACACCTCTCTATGTTTACCTAAGGGAAATAATTAAAAAAAAAACTTAAATCACATAGATAATTTCATATTTGTATTTTACTAGACCAATAACTATGATACTATGATTCATTAAGTCATTTAACCCATTTTAAAGTTATAATCCTTAAGAATTTTAGGCAATTAAATCCCTTTTTGATTTGACTTATGGTGAACAGAAATAGCTGTTCAGTGTGATTACATCCCATTTTTACCTCTGTATATACAGGTAGGCTTTTCATCTTAGTCAGTTGCCTTCACACACAGGAATTCACTCATCATATAATCTAACCCCATCTTGTGACTCTCATTAATACTGGAGTCACAGGGATCAAATTTCGTTAAACTGTGAAACTGAGACTTGCTGAACGTTTTAACCCCGTGCCGTCATTTCATTACACTACACCCAAATTTTGAAGGTATTTCCTAAACCTTCATCGACTCTTCTAATGATGCGGAATTAAAATGAAGCTGTCCAGTCCAAGGGTATATAAATTTCATCTGTTTTTCAGGTTAAACAAATAACTGTCAGGTCCGCTCGACGCGACCTGCCTCTCTTTCTTTTTTCCTCTCCTGCTCTCCCTTTTTGCGGGATCAACGCCTCAGCTGTGTCGCATCGGGTAATTAGTGACTCGTGGGTCGGTGCGCACACCTGAGGCGTATTCCGGTGATTTGTTGGCTTCCTTATTTATACCTCTGGCAGACGCCCAGAGCATTACGACATGTAACGGACAATACTTACCCTATAAAGTTTATGTTTGACCCGCATTTTTAGACGTGTGTAAGATGCTACGCTGACAGTTCCTGTGCGTTTTGGCTTGACCTTATCACACTATTATGCGGTTAGCAATATGTCCTTTTGTCTTCCATGCTGACAGTCCCTGTGGATTGCATTGTTTACGTTGGTTCTTTTTGTTCACCTGTTCGTTCTCATCCTCTGCTATCCTAGTTCCTGTCGTTAGTTTGTGTGTTTACCTGTTCGTCCTGGTCTCCTTAGTCATCACTGCCCTTTCCTTGTTGTATGTATTATGGACCCTGTTATGTTGTCACTTTGTTGTTTTTATTCCATTAAACCACCTTTTTTGTACTAGCACCTGGGTCAGCCATGTTGAGTCCAACCCCAGTTCTCCCTCACCCTCCTGGTGAGGGGGACTAAACCATAACAAGAAGTGATACATTTGGTGGCTTTTTTAATGCGTCCCTGAGGTGCACAGCTCAGCAGTGATGCTGCCAGGTTTCGCGGTGCCATTTCCTTGGTTATCTATGTAGGAGGATGTCATTCAGAAAAATTAAGATGGCAATGGGAAATGACGCTCTGGCTGCCAGCAGTCAGCTGTGTTATACCCACTGACATCAAAATAACCCTCACCAGGCCCACCATTGTTAAATATTTCACTCCGGCTCCTTCCCACAGTCCAAAAGACATGCAGCTTAGGTTGACTGGTGACTCAAAATTGCCGGTAGACGTGAGTGAGTGTGGGTGTGTGTAATTGTTTGTCTATATGTCAGCCCTGTCATAAATTGGTGACCTATCCAGGGTGTACCCTGCTTCTCACCCACTGTCAGCTGAGATAGGTCAATGTCAGCTCATTCCACTACCCCAATCAGGATAAGCGGCATAGATAATGGATGGATGGATAGTTAAGATTCCCGATTCATACTCTTGGGGGCGGTAAAGCACCATTCTGTTGTTCGCCAACTGGCATAAAACTCCGACAAGAAGAGGAGGAAGAAGAAGAAGAAGAAGTAGGAGGGATGCAAAGTGACAGAGAGCCAGCGAGCTATTGCTAGGACATACGCAACATTTGGACAGTCTTATCCGCCTTATCGAGTGGGACTGAATTATAGTTC
>NW_018127902.1:2643893-2644605 GCF_001952655.1 Monopterus albus
CAAGTAAACCTGCACTCTGAGAGTGCACCCTGCTTCTCACCCAATGTCAGCTGAGATAGGTCAATGTCAGCTCATCCCACTACCCCAATCAGGATAAGCGGCATAGATAATGGATGGATAGTTAAGATTCTCGATTCATACTCTTGGGGGCGGTAAAGCACCATTCTGTTGTTCGTCAACTGACGTAAAACTCCGACAAGAAGAAGAGGAAGCAGAAGAAGAAGAAGAAGTAGGAGGGATGCGACGGGACAGAGAGCGAGCGCCAGAGAGGGGGGGCATTGCTATTGCTGGGACACACGAAACATTTGGACAGTCTTATCAGCTTTATCGAGTGGGACTGAATTATAGTTCAACGACTGTGCAGTCAAGGTACTGTGGAATATTTATCCTAACCATACTATAATTGCTTGTTCGTGTATTTAAATGTGTGAATGTCGGGCTTACTAAATGTTCAAACCTCGTCTTTAGATTCATTTTACAGTGGCAGTTTTATTTAACACTGCCATTTAGATAACATAATACGTTAAATTAGAAGAAAAGGCGTAGACACTAACCTATATTTTGCTTTGTAAAACGTTTTGAAACGCTTTACTTTCGTTTATGTACTCTGTTAGGTATTTTTAGTCAGATAGATATTGGTTAGGTACTTGTTGTATTAGAAATGTCTTTAGTGTAGACAGGATGTCTAGCTCAGGCTGTTAAATGCTTACTC
>NW_018127902.1:2644739-2661550 GCF_001952655.1 Monopterus albus
TACTATACAGTATGTAGTAGGCGGTTTCGGACGAAACCTTACTTTTCAGAAAAATTAAGATGACAATGGGAAATGACGCTCTGGCTGCCAGCAGTCAGCTGTGATATACCCACTGACATCAAAATAACCCTCACCAGGCCCACCATTGTTAAATATTTCACTCCGGCTCCTTCCCACAGTCCAAAAGACATGCAGCTTAGGTTGACTGGTGACTCAAAATTGCCGGTAGACGTGAGTGAGTGTGGGTGTGTGTAATTGTTTGTCTATATGTCAGCCCTGTCATAAATTGGTGACCTATCCAGGGTGTACCCTGCTTCTCACCCACTGTCAGCTGAGATAGGTCAATGTCAGCTCATCCCACTACCCCAATCAGGATAAGCGGCATAGATAATGGATGGATAGTTAAGATTCTCGATTCATACTCTTGGGGGCGGTAAAGCACCATTCTGTTGTTCGTCAACTGACGTAAAACTCCGACAAGAAGAAGAGGAAGCAGAAGAAGAAGAAGAAGTAGGAGGGATGCGACGGGACAGAGAGCGAGCGCCAGAGAGGGGGGGCATTGCTATTGCTGGGACACACGAAACATTTGGACAGTCTTATCAGCTTTATCGAGTGGGACTGAATTATAGTTCAACGACTGTGCAGTCAAGGTACTGTGGAATATTTATCCTAACCATACTATAATTGCTTGTTCGTGTATTTAAATGTGTGAATGTCGGGCTTACTAAATGTTCAAACCTCGTCTTTAGATTCATTTTACAGTGGCAGTTTTATTTAACACTGCCATTTAGATAACATAATACGTTAAATTAGAAGAAAAGGCGTAAACACTAACCTATATTTTGCTTTGTAAAATGTTTCGAAACTCTTTACTTTCGTTTATGTACTCCTTTTGAGTTAAGTTTCGTTTCTCTCTCGCAGTCTTGTCGTCATGGCCGACGTGGAGGAGAGTCAGTTTTCTCTGCTGAGCCTGGAGGATGACCTGACCTGCAGCATCTGTCTCAGCACCTTTGTCTGTCCGGTGACCATCCCGTGCGGACACAACTTCTGCCAGGACTGCCTCCTCGTCAGCTGGAAGGACTCCTACAGCTGTCCTCAGTGTCGGACAATCTTTGCCACCAAACCGGAGCTGAAGAAGAACACGGTCCTCAGCACCGTGGTGGAGACCTTCAGGGAGAGGACGAACAAGAGCGAAGCCAGCCTGCTTGGAGAGGAGAAACAAGCCGAGAAAAAGGATGTCATTCGCTGTGACACATGTATGGAAACAGAGGCGTCCCAGACCTGCCTCACCTGCATGGCCTCCTTCTGTGACGAGCACCTGCGGCCTCACCGGGAAAACCCAATTTTCCGCCTCCACCAGCTGAGTGAGCCTGTCGGTGACCTGTCGGAGCGCATCTGCCCGGACCACCACAAACTGATGGAGCTGTTCTGCAGTCAACATGGCCGTCCAATCTGCAGCCTGTGTCTCCAGCAGGTCCACAAAGGCTGCACCTTCGTTTCTCCCGAGGAGCAGAGGAACCAGAAAGAGGTGAGCTGTGTTATTTACCCTTAGTGGTACGTAGCCATGTTGGTAAGTTAGGCTGCACTTTGTCCACTTCTGGACATCTATACCCAGTACGTTTACAGCCAAAAGATTGGACACAACCTCCACATTCAGTTCAGTGACAAAGTGTGGCCAAAGTTTTAACTAGTTGTGTACATACTATATATCCACCTCTAGAGCTTCTGAAATTGTGTTTGTGGTGCTCACAGAACAACAGTCACAGAGGTTTATCACTAACTTGTCTTCCAGAAACAGCATCACTGTTAATCTATCCAACCCACAGAACATGTTGTCAGTTCCCATAGGAACTGTCCACAGACGTAACTGGGCAGGATACAAGTTGTGAGCGCTTGCTGGGACTACTTTTTCAGTCACTGTGAAGTAACTGTCTGTGAACTGTATCCCTGCTTGGATGAACTCACTGTTTCTCTGTTTGTAGTCCGACCTGAGAATCAAGTTGGCTTTTCTGGATGGGAAGATAATGAAGAATGAGACTGTTATATCTCAAATGAGAGATGCACAGGACAAGCTGAAGGTATGTCTATAAACCTACTGTACTCTAAACCACAAACAGTAGAATTCTTGTTCATCTGTAGTCCACAATATCAAGGTTACAAGGGATGTGAGTGCTGAACGTTTTAACCCCGTGCCGTCATTTCATTACACTACACCCAAATTTCCTAAACCTTCATCGACTCTTCTAATGATGCGGAATTAAAATGAAGCTGTCCAATGTTCTCTAAACATTGAGTTTAACATCAAAATCTATTTGCCCCTCAGTAACTAATAAGCAATCACTGCAGATAAACAAAGCAAGTACACCACTGTCAGGTGTATTACTTGTACTTGATCGTCATTTTTTGGTGGTGTGATGTTAAACAAATATTCAGTCACAGTATATTTATGCTGCCTTGAGAACTCGCTTTTATCAACAGTGCCTGTCTGGTGTCAGTCAAAACAGACTAATTACTGAGCATCAAAGTTAAAAATCTTAAATTGGCATTAAGAAGTTTACCTTTTTCATCATCTGATATTTCATGATTTAGATCAGGACATTTTTCTATCAACAGATTTATTTAGGCAAACTCCTGTGTAACCAGGTTTTCTCCCATTTGAACACAAAACAACTGGTGTTTAACTCAACATGTCTCACTTGCTGAACATTAAAAATTGATTAGGAAAAGTTTTAATTCCAGCATAGTTGTATTTTCTGTTATTTTATTTAGTTTGACCTATGGAGATATCCTGTCTCGTTGCTGATCTATTATGGATCCTCTCACGGTCCTTCTCTAGGCCTCAACGACCAACAGGAAGAAAGCTGTGGCAGCCGAGTATCAGCACATACGGGACATGTTGATGCAAGAGGAGCGTGATGCTCTGAATGCAGTGGACCAGGAGATGGAGAGTGGTCAGACCAAATTCAAGACTTGCATGAAGAAGTTCTCTGAGAACATTGATAATATGAGCAAAGCTAAAGCAGATATCCACAGTCTGCTGCGTCGCTCCCAAACGCAAGCCTTCCTGCAGGTGAGATGACCGTGCTTATCAGCCCACACACCACACTGCATTACAACACCATGACTGTACAACTTAGCTGTCAGCAGTAACAGGGTACACACCCACTGCTGTCAAAGTTTGTTATAAAAGCTTTGCAGTAACATGTTTGCAAGTGCTAGCACAGCTAACATTCTAACAGCTAGCCTGTCCTATCAACTGCACCTCAACTTCCCTCTAGATCTGGCTCCGTTTTAGAAATAGCCTCCTTCTGTGACGAGCACCTGCGGCCTCACCGGGAAAACCCAATTTTCCGCCTCCACCAGCTGAGTGAGCCTGTCGGTGACCTGTCGGAGCGCATCTGCCCGGACCACCACAAACTGATGGAGCTGTTCTGCAGTCAACATGGCCGTCCAATCTGCAGCCTGTGTCTCCAGCAGGTCCACAAAGGCTGCACCTTCGTTTCTCCCGAGGAGCAGAGGAACCAGAAAGAGGTGAGCTGTGTTATTTACCCTTAGTGGTACGTAGCCATGTTGGTAAGTTAGGCTGCACTTTGTCCACTTCTGGACATCTATACCCAGTACGTTTACAGCCAAAAGATTGGACACAACCTCCACATTCAGTTCAGTGACAAAGTGTGGCCAAAGTTTTAACTAGTTGTGTACATACTATATATCCACCTCTAGAGCTTCTGAAATTGTGTTTGTGGTGCTCACAGAACAACAGTCACAGAGGTTTATCACTAACTTGTCTTCCAGAAACAGCATCACTGTTAATCTATCCAACCCACAGAACATGTTGTCAGTTCCCATAGGAACTGTCCACAGACGTAACTGGGCAGGATACAAGTTGTGAGCGCTTGCTGGGACTACTTTTTCAGTCACTGTGAAGTAACTGTCTGTGAAGTAACTGTCTGTGAACTGTATCCCTGCTTGGATGAACTCACTGTTTCTCTGTTTGTAGTCCGACCTGAGAATCAAGTTGGCTTTTCTGGATGGGAAGATAATGAAGAATGAGACTGTTATATCTCAAATGAGAGATGCACAGGACAAGCTGAAGGTATGTCTATAAACCTACTGTACTCTAAACCACAAACAGTAGAATTCTTGTTCATCTGTAGTCCACAATATCAAGGTTACAAGGGATGTGAGTGCTGAACGTTTTAACCCCGTGCCGTCATTTCATTACACTACACCCAAATTTCCTAAACCTTCATCGACTCTTCTAATGATGCGGAATTAAAATGAAGCTGTCCAATGTTCTCTAAACATTGAGTTTAACATCAAAATCTATTTGCCCCTCAGTAACTAATAAGCAATCACTGCAGATAAACAAAGCAAGTACACCACTGTCAGGTGTATTACTTGTACTTGATCGTCATTTTTTGGTGGTGTGATGTTAAACAAATATTCAGTCACAGTATATTTATGCTGCCTTGAGAACTCGCTTTTATCAACAGTGCCTGTCTGGTGTCAGTCAAAACAGACTAATTACTGAGCATCAAAGTTAAAAATCTTAAATTGGCATTAAGAAGTTTACCTTTTTCATCATCTGATATTTCATGATTTAGATCAGGACATTTTTCTATCAACAGATTTATTTAGGCAAACTCCTGTGTAACCAGGTTTTCTCCCATTTGAACACAAAACAACTGGTGTTTAACTCAACATGTCTCACTTGCTGAACATTAAAAATTGATTAGGAAAAGTTTTAATTCCAGCATAGTTGTATTTTCTGAAAGCACTGAAAACCCTGTTGCCATTTCCGACATCCTATCTGTGTGAAGCGGGTTTTTCTGCAGTGACAGCAACCAAAACAAAACAACGGAGTAGACTGAACATAAGCAACACACTTCGGGTGTCATTGTCTCCTATTACCCCCACATGGGACCATCTCGTTTCAGAGAAACAAGTTCAGGGCTCCCATTGATTTAGCGTTATGGGGAGTTAAAAATTTCAACACAGTGGATTCATGTTTATTATTATATTAACAATATAAACAATCTACGTAACCCCCCCTGCCCCCCGGGCCGCGGTAAAATTGTCAAGCGTTGACCGGTCTGCAGTGATTAAAAAGGTTGGGGACCACTGCTCTAAACCACATAAACAGTAGAATTCTTGTTCATTTGCAGTCCACAATATCAAGGTTACAAGGGATGTGAGTGTCTCCAATAGGCCATGCAATGTTCTCTAAACATTGAGTTTAACATCAAAATCTATTTGCCCCTCAGTAACTAATAAGCCATCACTGCAGATAAACAAAGCAAGTACACCACTGTCAGGTGTATTACTTGTACTTGATCGTCATTTTTTGGTGGTGTGATGTTAAACAAATATTCAGTCACAGTATATTTATGCTGCCTTGAGAACTCGCTTTTATCAACAGTGCCTGTCTGGTGTCAGTCAAAACAGACTGAATTACTGAGCATCAAAGTTAAGAATCTTAAATTGGCATTAAGAAGTTTACATTTTTTCTTCATCTGATATTTCATGATTTAGATCAGGGCATTTTTCTATCAACAGATTTATTTAGGCAAACTCCTGTGTAACCAGGTCTTCTCCCATTTGAACACAAAACAACTGGTGTTTAACTCAACATGTCTCACTTGCTGAACATTAAAAAATGATTAGGAAAAGTTTTAATTCCAGCATAGTTGTATTTTCTGTTATTTTATTTAGTCTGACCTATGGAGATATCCTGTCTCATTGCTGATCTATTTATGGATCCTCTCACGGTCCTTCTCTAGGCCTCAACGACCAACAGGAAGAAAGCTGTGGCAGCCGAGGATCAGCACATACGGGACATGTTGATGCAAGAGGAGCGGGATGCTCTGAATGCAGTGGACCAGGAGATGGAGAGTGGTCAGACCAAATTCAAGACTTGCATGAAGAAGTTCTCTGAGAACATTGATAATATGAGCAAAGCTAAAGCAGATATCCACAGTCTGCTGCGTCGCTCCCAAACACAAGCCTTCCTGCAGGTGAGATGACTGTGCTTATCAGCCCACACACCACACTGCATTACAACACCATGACTGTACAACTTAGCTGTCAGCAGTAACAGGGTACACACCCACTGCTGTCAAAGTTTGTTATAAAAGCTTTGCAGTAACATGTTTGCAAGTGCTAGCACAGCTAACATTCTAACAGCTAGCCTGTCCCATCATCATTTCAGTTATCAACTGCACCTCAACTTCCCTCTAGATCTGGCTCCGTTTTAGAAATAAATAAATTGTAACGCTAATTGTCCTCCCTTGTGCCATGCATTACCAAGCTACTGTTAGCTAAGGTATCTGCAAATATACCAAGATGCTTGCTGCACACACAGACATAGCAAGTGTCAGGATCCCTGTTTCTGCGTTGTTCCTGCTAATGCACATTCCAATATCCAGTACATTTTTTGCCTCATTTGATCCATAATGGAAAATAATATCACTTTATTGGGACAGGTGTGAATACAATTTTGATCAGTCATAGAAAACAGCATTATGTTCCTCCTCTCACAGGCTTCATATGACCTGCCCGTAGCCGCCAGCGTTGACCCTTACACCCCTCGGATCAGCCTGGACTCCAAGAAGGTGAAAGCTTCCCAGGCCTTTGCTGTTGCTCTGAAGGAGCTTCTGACAGAGGTCCTTAAACGGCCTGTTGAGGCCAGACTACCAATAATTAAACCAGGTAAATATGCAGGCACATTTACATGTTGGAAATAATAGAGTTGAAGATTCATTAAGAAAGTCAAGTAAAGTCAGTCATGTCCAATTTTATTGCAGAAATTAACACTGACATTACATCTGGTGAGTCCGTGTCTTGTGTGAACTGGTGTGAACAAAAATCAAAAGAATGATCCAAAAACATTCCTCAAATTGATGCTGAATTGTGTAGCGGTGAGGTAACTGTTTAAAGTCATGTGGATAAAATAAAGAGACGATTGCAGCATGTTGATTGTGTGGCATGTTCTCAGGTGAAAGAGCACCTTCTGCCTCAGGATTTACACCTTTCAGCACTAGACCTAATCAGGAATCTGGTATGTACATCTGTCTTACACATGTGCTTTATGGAAAAAAAAAACCAAAAAAACACAGACTAGGATTTTCTAACATGACTTTGGCTGATTGCTGTTTCAGAGCCGCTCCCCAGGTCCCACAGTCCAGGTCCCGGTTCTCAGCCCAGAGTGGTCCCAAAGAAAAAAGCTCGAAGTAAGAAAGTGTACTCTGTCAGCTTCTTGCTATAATCAGTATGGTCCTGCACAGACACAAACTGTCTGTCAGCAGTTTTTGTTTTATCACATGAGAAAAAGGTGCTATCACACCACCAGCTGTCACTTCACCTACCAGTTTAGCAACATCTGCATAATAATGTGATGTCAGTTGCTGGGTTATTTGTCCTGATAATCAAATCTGATAAGACCACACCAAATTAATCTTAATGATGATGCATATTAGTCCATTAGTTTTTGACTGTTAAACTCTTAATTTTTTGCATTCTGATTGTTGCTTATCTTGTGATGAATACTTAATGTTAAAAAGAAACAATTCCGTTTTGAAACAAAGTATTTAGGGGCTTGAACAGCTCTTCAGAGTTTTCACTTGTAAAATAAACTTTTTTATTTTTATTTTTTTTAGAGAGAACCAAAAAACCTGCCCAGTCCCCTGAAGGCAAAATGGGAAATGAAGCTCTAGCCCTTTCAATGGAAATCATGTTGGACTTTGGTTTTAAAAACAACCCCAGCAACTGTCCGCCTGCAGCTCAACCCTGTCAGACACCAGGTAGACACCATATACAGTACACCGGGCAAATAACATACACAGCAATAGTAACATCTGAAGATGGTGTTTTTATTGTTTTTGTTAAGTAAGAGTACTCCACTGATTTAGTGTTTCATTCCTACAACACTGTCAGGCTCCTCGTGAAAACTTTAACAAAAGGATCAAAATCAGTGCAGCAGAAGTATTTTCTTAGTCCCGTGCACTATTCCTCCTGCTCAGTCCCTGGCTCCTAATGTGGCATTGAACCTCAAGCAAATGAGGAGTGGCCTCCAGGGGTCCGGTGTGCACTTATCTTCCTAATGCCACACCTCCAGATTTAAACAGATTTTTGATGTGTAAAATCTGTTGTGTTCTTCTATTTTTAAAGCTTTCATCTGTTATCTCTGAGTCTGCTGTCATACTGTCTTCTTGTCTTGTAGGCACATCTGACATTGTGCCAAACATAACATCTGCTGAAAAAAGAAATGAACTTCTCAAATGTAAGTGTTGTAGGTGCCACACCCACATTAGGTTATAGCAACCATGTTTGTTATTTGAATGGTCTTTCCTTCTGCTGTACCCCCTAGACGGCACAGTGCTCACTTTGGATCCAAGAACAGCCCACAGACGCATCCTACTGACTGAGGGCTTCACTAAGGCCTCTGTGTCCGATGAGCACGTAAACTACGCCGACTGCCCTGAACGGTTCGCCGTCTGCTCCCAGGTGCTCACCACCAAGGGTTTCTCTAGAGGACGCCACTACTGGGAAGTCCGACTGAGCAGCAGCAACTTCATTGGCATAGGCTTGGCTTATGGCAGCATTGACCGCAAAGGTCCCGCTAGTCGACTGGGCCGTAACGCCCAGTCCTGGTGTGTCGAGTGGTTTAATGTCAAGCTGTCAGCTTGGCATAACAGCAGTGAGACCGTGCTGGTCAATCCCAATCCAAAGCGTGTAGGAGTGCTTTTGGATTGTGAGGACGGTCTGGCCACGTTCTATAACGTGGCAGACAGGGCCTATCCCTTCCACTCTTTTGTGTTCCCTTTTGCTGAAACTGTGTATCCAGCTTTCTTGGTTTTCTCAAGTGGCTCATCCATTTCTTTGTGCAAACTGCAGGCATGAGGAGCATATGCACATAGATGTGCATGTGCAGGAATACACACACACATAGAATCAGTTCTTTGCACTCATACTAACAATAATAATGAAAAAGAATGCTTTAGTTGTAACTTTAATGAGCCCTAAACTGTCTTAAAATGTAAAGGTTTTTCACATCAAGAGGCTGGCCAGATAGACCCCGGTACTGTGTGCTGCAGTACACAGGCAGCTGGAAGCATCTTGACTGAAAAGGATGTTGAGCTAATGGCATTTCATAGCTAATGTGATTAGCTTGTTGCCATTAGTGCTGCCAGCTCTGATTTTTAGCAGCTGAATTAGTGGCTATGTGACCACAACAGTGATGCTTACAGAGCTTCGGCCTTTGCAGGTTTCTCAAAACTCAAGAGATTGTGATGCATTTGCCGAGCGATTTTTAACAGAACACACAACATACACTATAACATGTTTGCTGTGTGTGTGTGTCCTGCGCAGATAATCGATTTATATATGGTAGAATGGTTGGGAATGCAACTGACTGGATAAAGAAGTGAAGTTATCACTTCTAGACATGTCAGTACTATATTTTGATATATGAGAATATATGAGAAATGTACTATTTTGGAGTGTGGCGATAAAGGTTTTAGGGCTGGGTGATGTGACATTTGATCTCAGTAACTATTTTCATTCCAGTTGATATTGTCGTGTGTCATGATGTGATCATTTCTGCTGACCTGAAACCTAAAATTCCCTAATAGTAGCTTCAGATTATGAAAACGACTAGGAACTATAGAGGCTCTAAACAGCAAGAATAAATCTTAAATGTGGTCAGTATGAATCCTTGAAAGTCGCTCATGTACTGTAAACTCGTTTTCACTGTGAGTGCTCACTGATACTCGAAAGGTTTTCTCTGTTTATCCAACTTTTGATACCACAACAATAGCAGCCACTGTGTGTATAGCTAACTCGGCTCACCCTGTTTGTGCGTTTTGTTCTTCCCTGAAGAAGTGCCGCGTGATTGGCTAGAAATAGCTTTGTTTCTGTGATGTGTTTGGCTTTTCAGTGTGCATTGTAGACACTGTATTGAAGTGTCTTATTCTCACAGCAGGGACATTTTATTGAGATTGATGACTATATCACCCAGCCCTATATGCTCACTTCCTCACTGCTTTGACTGGTTCAGCTGATGAGAACAGAAGCCACATAGACTCTGTCTTATCAAGGTCTGACAGTCTCGCTCTCTCTCTCTCTTGCTTTTCTTTGGATTGTTTTTATGGCACTTTGGAGCCAGGAATTAATGGGGAGAAAGGAAAGGGGATGGCATGCTACTGTGGTGGCCAGATTTTAATCTGAGATGCCATACTTGCATGGTATGCCTCACGGAAATAAAATACTGTATCTGTGGCAGGCACATTAAACCAAGGAGCCATCAGAATGCTCTGCTGACTTTGCAGTGGCTGGTCTGGCGGTAATAAGTTAGTTTCACAGGGGCAAATTATTTGTTATACAAAGTTTACCCCAGTTTGTAAGATGTTTGCTGAAGCACACTGATGACATTAGATACAGTGGCTTTTCCCTGATGGGGCACCACTGCAGTGCATCAGTGCCTGGTCAGTGTGCATACTAATCAGGCTCTATCAGACTTACCATGAGGGTGCTCATCTTGCAGGTGATAAAAGATGTGAAACAACAAATCATACACGAGTGTCTAGAAGTAAATATCTGTCTACACAATATATTGTACATGAACAGTAAAGTTAGCAGTTTTAACATGGTTCTCTATACTAACTTCACTGCATGAGGTACAGAAGACAGTGGTGTTCAGAGTGACTTGACTGATAAGCTAGTAAAGGTTCGGACGTGACTGCTGCAGTGAATTCATTGGTTAACCATCGGGTAGATGAAGAAAGGCCCTGTGAGGCATTCAGCTAATGCACTACAAGTATAGACCTCTTTCTTTGTTTTAGCTTAGATGCTGGTAATTACAGGCGCCATGCAGCAGTGCACAGAACGTCTGAGCCTAACTGGTGATCTGCTGTTTTCACCGTTTGCTGTGGCTTCTCATCAGATTGTGGAGTTTTGGTTTGGGACGGAACCTTGTGAAAATATTGAGAGCTTTCCCATACCATGATGAGTGTCCAGATCTCGATATTGTGTTGACATTTATTTACTCTACCAAGCACAAATGACAGAATACTGGTGTCTATGCTTAGTTGGATCAGTGAAAAGTTAGGTGTATTTCATGTAACGACTGACTTGATTGCTTATTGCTTCAGTTCATACTAGATCGCCTGCAGACTCAAATGGCTCTCAGACCAATGTGTTTTTGTTCAGTGTTGCAACTGAAATGTGATTCATTGTTCTTTGCATCAAATATTTTCAAGCTTTGTGGGATCTTATCCAAACTGCTTCACTCTGTCAAAAAAAGAATGTCAAGTTCTAGTTGATGGACAGTAATATTCCAGGTTTGTGGTGGTGGTATTCATTCACACATTAAAAGTGAACATATTTATATGATTGTCTTAAAATTCAAAAGATTACTACTGTTTTGTTTAATTATAAAATCAGCTTTTATTTTTAATTAACTAATGATTGTTATGAATAAGTTTCTCTGACCTGACCCATCCAGTCTCATGATGTGGACTTTCTAAATGAAGAATTTTTATTATTGTTCATTTTGGCTAATTGTCCTCCCTTGTGCCATGCGTTACCAAGCTACTGTTAGCTAAGGTATCTGCAAATATACCAAGATGGTTGTTGCACACACAGACATAGCAAGTGTCAGGATCCCTGTTTCTGCGTTGTTCCTGCTAATGCACGTTCCAATATCAAGTACATTTTTTGCCTCATTTGATCCATTATGGAAAATAAAATCACTTTATTGGGACAGGTGTGAATACAACTTTGATCAGTCATAGAAAACAGCATTATGTTCCTCCTCTCACAGGCTTCATATGACCTGCCCGTAGCCGCCAGCTTTGACCCTTATACCCCTCGGATCAGCCTGGACTCCAAGAAGGTGAAAGCTTCCCAGGCCTTTGCTGTTGCTCTGAAGGAGCTTCTGACAGAGGTCCTTAAACGGCCTGTTGAGGCCAGACTACCAATAATTAAACCAGGTAAATATGCAGGCACATTTACATGTTGGAAATAATAGAGTTGAAGATTCATTAAGAAAGTCAAGTAAAGTCAGTCATGTCCAATTTTATTGCAGAAATTAACACTGACATTACATCTGGTGAGTCCGTGTCTTGTGTGAACTGGTGTGAACAAAAATCAAAAGAATGATCCAAAAACATTCCTCAAATTGATGCTGAATTGTGTAGCGGTGAGGTAACTGTTTAAAGTCATGTGGATAAAATAAAGAGACGATTGCAGCATGTTGATTGTGTGGCATGTTCTCAGGTGAAAGAGCACCTTCTGCCTCAGGATTTACACCTTTCAGCACTAGACCTAATAAGGAATCTGGTATGTGCATCTGTCTTACGCATGTGCTTTATGGAAAAAAAAAACAAAAAAACACAGACTAGGATTTTCTAACACGACTTTGGCTGATTGCTGTTTCAGAGCCGCTCCCCAGGTCCCACAGTCCAGGTCCCGGTTCTCAGCCCAGAGTGGTCCCAAAGAAAAAAGCTCCAAGTAAGAAAGTGTACTCCGTCAGCTTCTTGCTATAATCAGTATGGTCCTGCACAGATACAAACTGTCAGCAGTTTTTGTTTTATCACATGAGAAAAAGGTGCTATCACACCACCAGCTGTCACTTCACCTACCAGTTTAGCAACATCTGCATAATAATGTGATGTCAGTTGCTGGGTTATTTGTCCTGATAATCAAATCTGATAAGACCACACCAAATTAATCTTAATGATGATGCATATTAGTCCATTAGTTTTTGACTGTTAAACTCTTAATTTTTTGCATTCTGATTGTTGCTTATCTTGTGATGAATACTTAATGTTAAAGAAATAATTCGGTTTTGAAACAAAGTATTTAGGGGCTTGAACAGCCCCTCAGAGTTTTCACTTGTAAAACAAACTTTTTTATTTATTTTTATTTTTTTTTAGAGCAAACCAAAAAACCTCCCCAGTCCCCTGAAGGCAAAATGGGAAATGAAGCTCTAGCCTTTTCGATGGAAAACATGTTGGACTTGGACTTTGGTTTTAAAAACAAACCCAGCAACTGTCCGCCTGCAGCTCAACCCTGTCAGACACCAGGTAGACACCATATACAGTACACCGGGCAAATAACATACACAGCAATAGTAACATCTGAAGATGGTGTTTTTATTGTTTTTGTTAAGTAAGAGTACTCCACTGATTTAGTGTTTCATTCCTACAACACTGTCAGGCTCCTCGTGAAAACTTTAACAAAAGGACCAAAATCAGTGCAGCAGAAGTATTTTCTTAGTCCCGTGCACTATTCCTCCTGCTCAGTCCCTGGCTCCTAATGTGGCATTGAACCTCAAGCAAATGAGGAGTGGCCTCCAGGGGTCCGGTGTGCACTTATCTTCCTAATGCCACACCTCCAGATTTAAACAGATTTTTGATGTGTAAAATCTGTTGTGTTCTTCTATTTTTAAAGCTTTTTGATGTGTAAACTCTGTTGTGTTCTTCTATTTTTAAAGCTTTCATCTGTTATCTCTGAGTCTGCTGTCATACTGTCTTCTTGTCTTGTAGGCACATCTGACATTGTGCCAAACATAACATCTGCTGAAAAAAGAAATGAACTTCTCAAATGTAAGTGTTGTAGGTGCCACACCCACATTAGGTTATAGCAACCATGTTTGTTATTTGAATGGTCTTTCCTTCTGCTGTACCCCCTAGACGGCACAGTGCTCACTTTGGATCCAAGAACAGCCCACAGACGCATCCTACTGACTGAGGGCTTCACTAAGGCCTCTGTGTCCGATGAGCACGTAAACTACGCCGACTGCCCTGAACGGTTCGCCGTCTGCTCCCAGGTGCTCACCACCAAGGGTTTCTCTAGAGGACGCCACTACTGGGAAGTCCGACTGAGCAGCAGCAACTTCATTGGCATAGGCTTGGCTTATGGCAGCATTGACCGCAAAGGTCCCGCTAGTCGACTGGGCCGTAACGCCCAGTCCTGGTGTGTCGAGTGGTTTAATGTCAAGCTGTCAGCTTGGCATAACAGCAGTGAGACCGTGCTGGTCAATCCCAATCCAAAGCGTGTAGGAGTGCTTTTGGATTGTGAGGACGGTCTGGCCACGTTCTATAACGTGGCAGACAGGGCCTATCCCTTCCACTCTTTTGTGTTCCCTTTTGCTGAAACTGTGTATCCAGCTTTCTTGGTTTTCTCAAGTGGCTCATCCATTTCTTTGTGCAAACTGCAGGCATGAGGAGCATATGTACATAGATGTGCATGTGCAGGAATACACACACACATAGAATCAGTTCTTTGCACTCATACTAACAATAATAATGAAAAAGAATGCTTTAGTTGTAACTTTAATGAGCCCTAAACTGTCTTAAAATGTAAAGGTTTTTCACATCAAGAGGCTGGCCAGATAGACCCCGGTACTGTGTGCTGCAGTACACAGGCAGCTGGAAGCATCTTGACTGAAAAGGATGTTGAGCTAATGGCATTTCATAGCTAATGTGATTAGCTTGTTGCCATTAGTGCTGCCAGCTCTGATTTTTAGCAGCTGAATTAGTGGCTATGTGACCACAACAGTGATGCTTACAGAGCTTCGGCCTTTGCAGGTTTCTCAAAACTCAAGAGATTGTGATGCATTTGCCGAGCGATTTTTAACAGAACACACAACATACACTATAACATGTTTGCTGTGTGTGTGTGTCCTGCGCAGATAATCGATTTATATATGGTAGAATGGTTGGGAATGCAACTGACTGGATAAAGAAGTGAAGTTATCACTTCTAGACATGTCAGTACTATATTTTGATATATGAGAATATATGAGAAATGTACTATTTTGGAGTGTGGCGATAAAGGTTTTAGGGCTGGGTGATGTGACATTTGATCTCAGTAACTATTTTCATTCCAGTTGATATTGTCGTGTGTCATGATGTGATCATTTCTGCTGACCTGAAACCTAAAATTCCCTAATAGTAGCTTCAGATTATGAAAACGACTAGGAACTATAGAGGCTCTCAACAGCAAGAATAAATCTTAAATGTGGTCAGTATGAATCCTTGAAAGTCGCTCATGTACTGTAAACTCGTTTTCACTGTGAGTGCTCACTGATACTCGAAAGGTTTTCTCTGTTTATCCAACTTTTGATACCACAACAATAGCAGCCACTGTGTGTATAGCTAACTCGGCTCACCCTGTTTGTGCGTTTTGTTCTTCCCTGAAGAAGTGCCGCGTGATTGGCTAGAAATAGCTTTGTTTCTGTGATGTGTTTGGCTTTTCAGTGTGCATTGTAGACACTGTATTGAAGTGTCTTATTCTCACAGCAGGGACATTTTATTGAGATTGATGACTATATCACCCAGCCCTATATGCTCACTTCCTCACTGCTTTGACTGGTTCAGCTGATGAGAACAGAAGCCACATAGACTCTGTCTTATCAAGGTCTGACAGTCTCGCTCTCTCTCTCTCTTGCTTTTCTTTGGATTGTTTTTATGGCACTTTGGAGCCAGGAATTAATGGGGAGAAAGGAAAGGGGATGGCATGCTACTGTGGTGGCCAGATTTTAATCTGAGATGCCATACTTGCATGGTATGCCTCACGGAAATAAAATACTGTATCTGTGGCAGGCACATTAAACCAAGGAGCCATCAGAATGCTCTGCTGACTTTGCAGTGGCTGGTCTGGCGGTAATAAGTTAGTTTCACAGGGGCAAATTATTTGTTATACAAAGTTTACCCCAGTTTGTAAGATGTTTGCTGAAGCACACTGATGACATTAGATACAGTGGCTTTTCCCTGATGGGGCACCACTGCAGTGCATCAGTGCCTGGTCAGTGTGCATACTAATCAGGCTCTATCAGACTTACCATGAGGGTGCTCATCTTGCAGGTGATAAAAGATGTGAAACAACAAATCATACACGAGTGTCTAGAAGTAAATATCTGTCTACACAATATATTGTACATGAACAGTAAAGTTAGCAGTTTTAACATGGTTCTCTATACTAACTTCACTGCATGAGGTACAGAAGACAGTGGTGTTCAGAGTGACTTGACTGATAAGCTAGTAAAGGTTCGGACGTGACTGCTGCAGTGAATTCATTGGTTAACCATCGGGTAGATGAAGAAAGGCCCTGTGAGGCATTCAGCTAATGCACTACAAGTATAGACCTCTTTCTTTGTTTTAGCTTAGATGCTGGTAATTACAGGCGCCATGCAGCAGTGCACAGAACGTCTGAGCCTAACTGGTGATCTGCTGTTTTCACCGTTTGCTGTGGCTTCTCATCAGATTGTGGAGTTTTGGTTTGGGACGGAACCTTGTGAAAATATTGAGAGCTTTCCCATACCATGATGAGTGTCCAGATCTCGATATTGTGTTGACATTTATTTACTCTACCAAGCACAAATGACAGAATACTGGTGTCTATGCTTAGTTGGATCAGTGAAAAGTTAGGTGTATTTCATGTAACGACTGACTTGATTGCTTATTGCTTCAGTTCATACTAGATCGCCTGCAGACTCAAATGGCTCTCAGACCAATGTGTTTTTGTTCAGTGTTGCAACTGAAATGTGATTCATTGTTCTTTGCATCAAATATTTTCAAGCTTTGTGGGATCTTATCCAAACTGCTTCACTCTGTCAAAAAAAGAATGTCAAGTTCTAGTTGATGGACAGTAATATTCCAGGTTTGTGGTGGTGGTATTCATTCACACATTAAAAGTGAACATATTTATATGATTGTCTTAAAATTCAAAAGATTACTACTGTTTTGTTTAATTATAAAATCAGCTTTTATTTTTAATTAACTAATGATTGTTATGAATAAGTTTCT
>NW_018127903.1:0-1291 GCF_001952655.1 Monopterus albus
TTTAGAGAAACAGATTTAAGAACTGTTTTTAAGCTGAATTTGATGGGAACAGTTTTCTGTTACACATGAAATCTAGATCATCTGTGTGAGGACTAGGGGGTGCTGTGGTGTAGGCAGCTCGCTGAAATGAGTTCTTCAATGGGATGTTTCACTTAGTGATAATTTCTATATATTCTGATGAGAATTAGTGAATGTTTTTATTGTCATTATCTTTGCTCAGACACCTTTGTTTCCTCCTTACATATGTAACATATGAGGTAGGTGTGAATATGTGTGGGTTTGCAGAGATTGAGCTGTATTTCTGTGGTTCAAGATCAAGCCCAGCTTTATAGTTGTTTCTGCACATAGGTATGATGTACATACATACTTTTATTTGACAAACCTTATCCTTAAATGTAGATGTATCCATCCATTTCCCTGCATCTCATGAGACCAGGAGACATTATGATAACAGAAACAGAGATGAGATCATGAAAACATTTTGACAGATCACAACTTTCACTGGGAGAAGCACAAAAACAACATAAAATAATGCACATTTACTTTATGTTAATATGCTTTCATGATAATGCATGACATTACGATACGATCAGCAGAGACTGGTGAGTGGAATATATACTAGGTAAAATTCAGCCAATAAAAATAAATACACTGCATTAAAGCAAAGTTCCAAATTCAGAAATAACATTGTTCAAACTACATATTAGCTAATGTTTCTCATAGGCTTGAATATGAATTGTTTTCACCTATCAACAGAAACCATTCTATTGTGTGAGGTAACTCACTTGTCCAAAACAAAGTAAAGATCAAAGCCTCCAAAGCATGAGGACGGCCCAGCCTGTCTTCTGTCTTGGTTCGGTCCAGGATTAGCAGCAGTAAGAAGAACCAGGGCAGAACCAAACACCACTGGAAACCAGAAACATCTACTCCAGCATGAAGGCATTATTCCAGCTGGAAAAAAGTTCATACAGATGAGACAATAGCTAAAACCTTCAATTAAAAAAAAAGTTGATTAAAAAAGTGAATCGTCCTTTCAGTCCTCTACAGGTGTCCTCTGCTGTGAAAAAAACAAGAATGCAAAGCAGAGCAATGAGTGTGAGGTTGAAGTGGAGAGAAGACAGCATGAGTTTTGCACTTCTCACTGTCGTGGGGACCCTGTCATGACTGCGTCCAAACAGCATGCACAAGGATGAGAAGGGCGTCACAACCTCTTACTGCTTTTTGTTAATGACAAGGTCATGCAACAAAGAGATCCTCAGACCCTGAATGATTAACTCTGAGTCTTTACATA
>NW_018127903.1:1430-6638 GCF_001952655.1 Monopterus albus
AGCCCTGAACTAGATCACTGCGGTCAAATCAGCCGCCGTTCAGTTTTTCGTGGTCAAGCCAGCCGCGCTAGAATTTGAAGTGCGCCTATATACTCTATATACTTACATTTATACCTTAACTCCAATGCTGTATTATTTATGAACTTTCAAGTTTAATAAAAACACTTTTTTTATATATATTTACAGCATAAGGACATCATTCCTAGATTCTACATCACCTGCACGATTACCACACAAAGAATCAAGCATTTCTACTGTACCATTCAGGAGAAAACTCACATTCCATGTGCAAGATGTGACTCCAATGCTGGATTAATTATGAACTTTCAAGTTTAATAAAAACTTTTTTTTTAAATATTTACAGTATAAGGACATCATTTATAGATTCTACATGACCCGCACTGTTACCACACAAAGAATCAAGCATTTCTACTGAACCATTCTGGAGAAAACTCACATTACAGATGTGACTCCAATGCTGTATTATTTATGAACTTCTTACGAAATCTTTCTTTGGACTCTGAGATGAAGCTGGAGTACCCGGAGAGAATCCATACAGGAACAGGGAGAACATGCAAACTCCACCCAGAAAGGCCCCAGTTTGTAAGATGATTCAAATCTTTATCCATCCCAGGTTTTCTGTTACTCGCTGACGCGCCATAAGCTGGGTTGCCAGTTTGGTTGAAATTCAGCCCCTGAATGTTATCATTGTTTTTGTGTGCCTGGAGCGGGGGAGGATGTTGTCTAGCATGGCAACAGATTGCACAACAAAAGGAAGTGCGGCTGGTACGCAATATGATTTTGTGTTTTGTGTAACTTATACACTTTATTAAGAACACCTTTCTTCCTTTGGTTTGGTTTTCCCATAAGAGGAATTTAAGCCGTCACGACGAACATGGTGTAATAGAACTAAGAGGTGAGGAACAACATACGGCGATAGCGCCACTCGATTAGCTTTTAGCTTGCTGTGCTACTTGTCAGCATGCTAGGCTAGCCTACAGCCGCCAGCCGCTTTGCACATCGTAACATTAAAATATATGCTAACGTTAAGCTTGTACTCACATAGTCTACATGAGTCTCCATATTTTCTCCCTATATTCAACTCAAAACAGGTCAGTGATATTAAACAAGCTAACTATATTCAGTCATACTAGCAGTGGGTGGTGCTCACTGTGAACAAAGCACTTCCATATTTGAATGTCAGTCTACGCCAGTTTTTTTTTTTTATTGAGTTATCTTTTCGATAAATCAGATAATTTTAAAAGTAATTTTACAATTGTCCTGTTTAGACCAACAGTAACATTACAAAACTAAAAGATATGGTATGCTGAGTTTACGAAACTAGGGTATATTTACATTACGAAGCTGAAACCAGCACAGTTTGGGTTGTTTTGCTTTTGAAATTACTCAGATGTAAAAAAGTATCTTAATTGTATAGAGTCATCTCTTAACTAACGTTACTGCAGAGACTTTTGTATGGAGGTTACATAAAGTAAGGGGACTCACAAAATATGTATGTGTGAAAAGAAAGAGAGAAAGATTATAGTGAAAATCAAGCCCAAGCTGAGATAACCCAGATTCTTTTGGATTTGATGACATTTTCTTTCTTTTTTTTCCAGCTGTCTCAAAGTTTTTCTCCCTCTTTCCCAGCAGTCTGGTCTAAATCCACACGAATTGTTGAGCCCTTCCCTGGGCTGGAAGAGGATGCATCGTGGTGGGGATAAGGACTTCCAGGTACTGGCACGAAAGATGGCCACATCATTGCTTTTCCAGCTATCAGCTCATGAAAGAGAGCTGGATTTGGTGTTTCTGGACCACAGCTATGCCAAACCATGGAATGCCCACCCAGATGCCAGCAGCGCCCGCCCCACAAGGACACTGTTTGTTACCCCTCGTCGCCCGCCTGAAGCCTTATCGTGAGTCAGAAAGCACCTAGTCATAATTTGTAGCTGAACTAAATATGAGACTACAGTTTGGGATTGTCACCAGCCAACTCCGTTTCTCAGCTGTAGTAAAATCAATCTCCCAGTGACCAGTTTGATCACAAAACTATTGCTATTTCTTGCAAGAGCTTCATATTCTTGTCTTTGTCCGCAGAGACTCGGATTCTTTAATAGATGTGGAAACTGTCACACCGACACCTATTCCTTTATATGACAACCAGAAAGCTCTTAGTGTGATGAAGGAATGTGAGCGACATGTCCTATTTGCTCGTACTGTTGCTGAGAGCCCTCCACCTCCTGATGACTGGGAGGAACACATAAACAAGTAATCAATCATCTTAACTGTTTGTGTGTTATCTGTGATTGCAGTTGATAATTGATTTCTTTGGGAATAGAAGTTATGGTTTAAAGTATCTCAGTTAAAGTGCATTCCTTTAACATTATCATTTTGTTTCAGGACTGGATGGTCAGTGGCTCAGAATAAACTGTTCAACAAAGTCCTTAAAGCTCTACAAGCTGAAAGACTAGCCCGTCTGGCCAATGAAAATGTAAGTTGTGCTCATTTTATCTTCAGGAGAGCTTTACATTTTAAGATGTTTTGTAACGTATTCTGCATCATTTCTGAGCATTAGATTGAAACCCTTCAACATTTATTGCTTGCTGAAGTCACAAATCATTGCATAGTGTTAGCCTACATGCAATGCTTGGTCAAGATTTATTGTAGTGTGAACTCTTTAATCCCCAGTTTGTGACAACATAGAAACTAAAACGAAATTTATCATGCATTGCATTATTTGGACTCTAGTGTTTTATTTTATTATCAGTATATAGTATACAGTTTTCATCTGTGATATGGCCAACAAATCAGTGCAACCACATCTCGAAGGCTGTTGCAAAACTGTGTTGTCTGTTGGAAGGAAATGCATGATAACTTTACATGTAGCACCTCTGTTGTAAAGACTCAGAGAGGCAAGGATTCACTTACAATGGCTTCTATCAAGACAACTAGTGCAAGTGTGCTACAGCTTTCTAAAAAAACAAAACAAAAAAAAAACAGATTTTTACATGATTCATTTCAAACACAATGACCAAATGTAGACGCAGAGAGAAGCTGCCTTTAGTGGCCATTATGCTAACTCATGGGGCTCTCCATATGAGGCACCTTAGAGATTGACCTAATCAACATGCATAATATTCATGTTTATTAAATGCAATTAGTAGTCACAACCTATCATTTGTCCTTGTAGCTGCTAAACTTAATATTAAAAGCATAAAGTTGTCTGCCTGCTGTCTTAGAATTTCTACTGAATAAATGTTTGAGAAAATGTGCAGGCTGGACTTATTCTATGTTTATACAGTGTATGGTTTGTGTGTGTTGGGATCATTTATATACAGTCTATGGTTGGGACATACAGTGAGGAACAGAAGTATTTGAACGCCCTGCAATTTTGCAAGTTCTCCCACTTAGACATCATGGAGGGGTCTGAAATTCACATTGTAGGTGCATTCCCACTCTGAGAGACAGAATTAAAAAAAAATTCAGGAAATCACATTGTATTTTTTTTTTAAAGAATTTATTTGTCTTGCACTGCTGAACATAAGTATTTGAACACCTGAGAAAATCAGTGTTAATACAGTGCCTTGCGAAAGTATTCGGCCCCCTTGAACTTTGCGACCTTTTGCCACATTTCAAGCTTCAAACATAAAGATATAAAACTGTAATTTTTTGTGAAGAATCAACAACAAGTGGGACACAATCATGAAGTGGAACGAAATTTATTGGATATTTCAAACTTTTTTAACAAATAAAAAACTGAAAAATTGGGCATGCAAAATTATTCAGCCCCTTTACTTTCAGTGCAGCAAACGCTCTCCAGAAGTTCAGTGAGGATCTCTGAATGATCCAATGTTGACCTAAATAACTAATGATGATAAATAGAATCCACCTGTGTGTAATCAAGTCTCCGTATAAATGCACCTGCACTGTGATAGTCTCAGAGGTCCGTTTAAAGCGCAGAGAGCATCATGAAGAACAAAGAACACACCAGGCAGGTCCGAGATACTGTTGTGGAGAAGTTTAAAGCCGGATTTGGATACAAAAAGATTTCCCAAACTTTAAACATCCCAAGGAGCACTGTGCAAGCGATAATATTGAAATGGAAGGAGTATCAGACCACTGCAAATCTACCAAGACCTGGCCATCCCTCTAAACTTTCAGCTCATACAAAGAGAAGACTGATCAGAGATGCAGCCAAGAGGCCCATGATCACTCTGGATGAACTGCAGAGATCTACAGCTGAGGTGGGAGACTCTGTCCATAGGACAACAATCAGTCGTATACTGCACAAATCTGGCCTTTATGGAAGAGTGGCAAGAAGAAAGCCATTTCTTAAAGATATCCATAAAAAGTGTCGTTTAAAGTTTGCCACAAGCCACCTGGGAGACACACCAAACATGTGGAAGAAGGTGCTCTGGTCAGATGAAACCAAAATCGAACTTTTTGGCAACAATGCAAAACGTTATGTTTGGCGTAAAAGCAACACAGCTCATCACCCTGAACACACCATCCCCACTGTCAAACATGGTGGTGGCAGCATCATGGTTTGGGCCTGCTTTTCTTCAGCAGGGACAGGGAAGATGGTTAAAATTGATGGGAAGAGGGATGGAGCCAAATACAGGACCATTCTGGAAGGAAACCTGATGGAGTCTGCAAAAGACCTGAGACTGGGACGGAGATTTGTCTTCCAACAAGACAATGATCCAAAACATAAAGCAAAATCTACAATGGAATGGTTCACAAATAAACATATCCAGGTGTTAGAATGGCCAAGTCAAAGTCCAGACCTGAATCCAATCGAGAATCTGTGGAAAGAACTGAAAACTGCTGTTCACAAACGCTCTCCATCCAACCTCACTGAGCTCAAGCTGTTTTGCAAGGAGGAATGGGCAAAAATTTCAGTCTCTCGATGTGCAAAACTGATAGACATACCCCAAGCGACTTACAGCTGTAATCGCAGCAAAAGGTGGCGCTACAAAGTATTAACTTAAGGGGGCTGAATAATTTTGCACGCCCAATTTTTCAGTTTTTTATTTGTTAAAAAAGTTTGAAATATCCAATAAATTTCATTCCACTTCATGATTGTGTCCCACTTGTTGTTGATTCTTCACAAAAAAATTACAGTTTTATATCTTTATGTTTGAAGCCTGAAATGTGGCAAAAGGTCGCAAAGTTCAAGGGGGCCGAATACTTTAGCAAGGCACTGTA
>NW_018127903.1:8843-9953 GCF_001952655.1 Monopterus albus
GTGTGTGTGTGTGTGTGTGTGTGTGTGTGTGTGTGTGTGTGTGTGTGTGTGTGTGTGTGTGTGTGTGTGTGTGTGTGAACTTGGGTCAGTTGCTAAATGTGACTAAAGCAATTTGTAAAATGGAATAG
This sequence comes from Monopterus albus, assembly GCF_001952655.1. NCBI lineage: Eukaryota > Metazoa > Chordata > Actinopteri > Synbranchiformes > Synbranchidae > Monopterus > Monopterus albus. The sequence continues at coordinate 8,972 of NW_018127903.1, forward strand.
TGGCATGACAGTACTCATCTTAGGGTTTTGTAGATTAAATAACATCGCGTGTGAATATTTTTTAAATTATTCAGCTGAAAATTATTGAATTATTACTGAGTCTCTTGTGGTGTTTCATTTCTCTTAGGCTTCCAATGAGCCAATCTTGCGGAGAATAGCTGTGGACAAGTGTGCCAGGAAGGTGCGTCATGCATTAGCCAGTGTGAACTGGGACACTAAACTGACACAGTGGTTACATGTCACCATGATTGAGTCCTTAAGCCTTGCAATGCTTGCCGCTTACTTGGATGTGCTGCAGACTCTTAAAAGCAAGGTATGATGTGAAAGAATTGGTGTATATTTCCTGTCACTTATGTGCTGCATTATCTGTGATTATTGGTTTCATTGTTACACCCCTCTTTGTGTCTATGAAGTTGCCCTCACTGATTGACCGAATGTTGCTATCCTCGGCAAAGACTGGAGCTCCAAGTGCAGAAGCACTGTCACTGCTATTGAAACGGCCCTGGGATCCAGCTGTTGGAGTTCTGTCTCAAAACAAACCGGTACAACTAAATCATTAACTAAGCTTATAATAGAAAACACTTCCATACAACCATTTTGTAATTTGTTCTTAATTGTTTTTTAAATACAGAGCAAGCTTCCTGGATCCCCACTAATCCTAATTGCACCATCAAGCCCAACGAATCCTGCCCTCTCTGCCTCACGACGAATGAGATTCTGGCAGTCGCAGTTCTCCTGCCTGGGAAAGGTCTTTCTCAGTTAAATCTTGATTGCAAGAGTTTGTGGTTTTCTTTAAGTCAGAAAAGTGCTTTTGACCAGTGTTTCTATGTCAGGTCATCCCAGTGCACACTCATGTGAACAGTGGAGCCAATATTAGCATCACCCAGTGTCTAGAGCACATGCTGGGCACTGTCAGGGCCAAGGTCATGGAGGTAGGATGCTTTTTTTTTTTTCGTTTTTTTTTTTTTTTTTTTTTATTTTT
>NW_018127903.1:10359-23211 GCF_001952655.1 Monopterus albus
CGGCTGCAAAGCTAGTGTGTCCCGCTCAGGCAAGAGCTTTCTCCCAGATCAGCCTCTCAGCTAATTATTACGGAGATGTTTGACCACATAAAGGCCTTTCAGAGAAAACTGCAGCTACTGTGTCGACATCTGTCAGCAGGTGAGTTAATGCCTTGCACAAAATACATAATTTTAATGGTAATGTGATCATGTGATGCGGAGGAACAGAACTGTCAGTTGTATGATATGTGGAATATGACATTACTAGTGAGTGAAAATTGCAATATTTATTGCATTGATAATTATTAATTACTTTTTACTTCTTTTCAGGAAACCTGGCTCACTTCCCCAGTCTGAGAGAGGTAAACCTGGTACAACAGAAACTGTCTGAATATGCAACACTTGTCAGCAACCTAGACCTGGAGTTTGAAATGCGCTTTCAGGACTTCAGGAAGAATTCAGGTGACATGGAGCTGTTTTCCCAACCCTTCAGCACAAGTGTGGACTGTGTCCCTGATTGAGTTTTAGTGCGATTCAGAGCTGAGGAATAAATTCATGTCACTGAAACTGAAGGACTTCTACACACACGTCTCACCAGAACGGTACCCGAACATTAGGAAGCATGCACAGGTGATGTTATCTCTGTTTGGCAGCACCTACATTTGTGAACAGACTTTCAGTGTAATGAACCTTAACAAAACCAGGCTCAGAAGCACTCTGACTGATCTACACCTGCAGGACCTTCTCACCCTCTCAGTTTACACAGCTTCAGCCTGACATTGAGAGGCTGGTCAAAGCCAAAGACCAGCTTCATGTGTCTCACTAATAGTGTCAAACTGCTGCTGTTGGCTGTTAATATGGACATAATTTGTGGTTAAATAAAGATTCATTTGCTTTGTATTTGCTTCTTGTTCTTTGTACAAAGAGTGAAATGTTAAATACCTTTATAATAAACACATATCCCCGCCGCCGCCACCCACCCGGCCCTCGGCCCAGTAACGCATTTTCATTTTGGCCCTCTGAGGGGAAAAGTTTGGGCACCCCTGTATTAGACACTTGCTTAGATGTGTAAAACTTGGAAGTAATAATTTTATTTATGTTGACTCACCAGTGTGGCTTTACGAGACTAACATTTTCTTTCATCAGGTCAGGATAAAGTCACTGTTGTAAACTGACACATTTGGTGCATATGTGTGCATTATTAATACAGTAGTGCTCAGTATGTGCGCATTTAACCAGGTTACAATGTTTTTGAAATTAATTATGCAAAAATGAACAGTCTTAACATTTGATCATGTCTGTGACAGTAATGTCTATAAAGGCAAACTAAAAAAATAGACCCATGTAGAATACAGATTCTTTATGTTAAATTTGATACAACAATGTGCCTGCCACTGTATTGATTATGTGTTATAAATTGAACCACCAGGTTCACAGTCACTTCCCCCACAAACCCATTGTCCTGGTCGGATGGAATGCTGGCGCTCTCATCGCTTGTCATGTAAGACTAAAGGGCTAAATGATTGTCATCTTTGAAAAAGTGCAAAGGATTTTTTTTTTCTTCAGAGCATCATTAGTTAGTTTAATACTGATTCATTACAGGTATCCCTTATGGAGTATTTGACTGCTGTGGTGTGTCTCGGGTTCCCTCTGCTAACAGTAAACGGGCCAAGAGGGGTAAGACCTAAAACTTTATCGCCTATTGAAATGCCTCTTTCCTTCATGTTAATACTTGTATTCTTTCTTTTTTTTTAAGGAACTTTGAACTTGTCTGTGACAATTGTTGTCTTGCTGATTTGTAGGATGTGGATGACCCGCTACTGGACATGAAGACCCCAGTGTTGTTTGTGGTCGGCCAGAATGCTCTGCAGTGTAGTATAGAAGGCATGGAGGAGTTCAGAGAGAAGCTGAGGGCAGACAACAGCATGGTTGTGGTGGGGGGAGCAGACGACAACCTCAGGTCAGTCATAACTTCTGATTGGAAGCTTAAGTAGTAACTGAGTACAAGAATTTTAAAAGCTTCTCTAGCAACAATATGTGGTTTCCACAGAATCAATTCTGCGAAGATGAAATCAGAGGGACTGACACAGACCATGGTGGATCGCTGCATTCAGGTTGGTCTTTGTAGTATATTTATTTGGAAGTATTAAATTCTCTGCAGTGCATTTAAAAAAAAAAAAAAAAAAAACTATCACGTTGATGGTAAAGGCTTCTTTCCTCCTGCAGGATGAGATAGCTGACTTCTTGTCGGGTGTCCTCACAAGGGCAGAGGGGCATGGTCATGGCTCTGGGGAAATGAGAGATCTGGACACAGAGAAGAAGAAAAGGCCTCGACGGGAGCTTCCCTTTGACATGGAGAGAGGGCGACCTTCCTCCCCGGCACTTAGAATTCCTATTTCACCATCAGGTTCAGAGGTCGGTTAACAGCAGCTGCAATTGCAACACTTTTCAAAGGCTCTGAAGTGACACTTATTTTCACTTATTTTCAGATGAACCACTAAAGCTGCATCAGATTTTTTGTGTACTTTTAATGATATTTGAGCCATGCATGAAATAATAATGAATACATTTGCTTTGTATCCACAAAACCTGGAAAGTTTTCTACTAGCTTGTCAATCATTTAATAAATTATAGAAAATAAGAGAAATGGTAGTGTTCTTAAAGTTAGAGTCTTGCTCTAAAGGAGCTCACATGACATTTTCTTATCTATTTAAAAAATTTCGGAACATCAGGGTGTCAGCGGGACAAGTTTTGTTAATGGCAGATTTTAATTTGGTCTGGAATTCTGGATTAAAATATGCAAAGTGACTTTTTTGTGTGATGAATTTTGGTAGTCTTGGCTTTGGTGTGATACCAGTTGGTCAAACCAATTTCATGTCATGTCAAAATGTCTCAAACGAAGATATTATTTAGTCTGTTTTTTTCTGTCTTTGGGTCACTGCACAGTGATCCAGCTATGTAATCTTTTTTGGTTTTATTTTATTACTTCTTTATGATAGTCTAAAATTGTGAATGCTGAATTTGAAAGGAATTCTAATATATAGCATTGACATGAGTGGTTTCTCGTGTCCTCAGGATCTGTCTAGTGTCTGCAGCAGTCCCACTTCAAGCCCCAAACCCAAGACATCTGGTTTGTCTCCAGCACAGAAGTCCAGTCTGATCACAGCTACACAGCTCCTCAAGACACACATGCAGCGCTCTGGCACAGTACTCACTCACAAGCAGGCTCAAGGTTAGTTCACTACCACATTCAACTCTGGAAGCTTTGACAACACACTGAGCAGTCAGGTTCCCCGACCCGTGTGCAGTGGCCTTTCGGTACCTGTGTGTACGCAGCTCTCACATTCTCCCACTTGCTTATGTAATATTGAACTGAACTATTCACCTCAACTTGTGTAGAATTTTGCAAGAGCTGGGCAGGCGACATGGTATGAGGGTGAGCTGTGAGGGTTATTGTAAATACATTTATCACGTCAACATCTGATGAAGCGAGGCGGAACGTGGCTGAAATACTCTTCTCTCATTCTTTCGTCTCTTCACTTCCTAATACTATTCTTTCTGGATTTTTTTTCCCCAATTCATTCTAGCTCAGTTTGCTGCTTTTATGAAACAAAACATGCTTGTGAGGAAAAATCTTCCTCCTGGTACCCCTCCTTGTATTTTTGGTAAGTATCTCTCCCTCTTCCTTTCTGTTTCCTGTCTCTTTTCACACTTTTTTCCAGTGCAGTTTTTTTTTAATACTGCATACTAAAATATCACACTGCACCCATCATCATGCTTCAAACTTTATCTTTCTTCTTATAATATCAGTTTTTAAAGCAGTTGTATATTACATACAATATAAAGTTGCATAAAAATGTAACTATTAAACTCAGTGGTAGGACTGCATAAAGATAAATCAGCCCAGGTTTATGATATCTCAGACGTCTGCTCAGTACCAGTGTTGTTATTGTGTGTGTCTGTGTGGCACAGTGCCAGTGACAAGTGATCAGATGGAGGGTCTTGACAGAGATGAACTGAGGTCCCATGGCAAGAGAAGGCAGACGCCTAGTCCTACACCATGCAAAGCCACCAAAAGAGCCAAGATCAAGGTCACCATTGTTTCCCAAAGCGAGACACCAGGGGGCGCCATCAGCCCTGTTGCACAGGAAGGTACATATCTGTGTTTTTACATTACTTCCATATGAAACTCTGTGATCGATGATTATTTATATATATTTTGGAGCATTCATTGTGTTTTCTTTAAACATTGAGAGAACATTCCTGGGCTGCTTTGATAGTATGATCAGAGTAAATGGATGCTGTTCTTTGTTGTCTTGTGGATTGATAAAACCAGTACTAGGCAGACGGGATGGAAAAATCAAATTTTTTGTTTTCTTTTTCTTTGAAGATGGAAGGATATAAAGAGAAACATGTACTAGTCTGCTATGCAGTATTGCTAAATTGAAAGTATTTTTCAAAATCTCTTACTCCTGAAAAAATATCAAATCAAATCAAAATGTATTTACATAGCACTTTAAAAACATCTGGTTGACCAAAGTACTTTACAAGGGCAAGGTAAGAACTGAAATAAATAATATCAATAGAGGAATAAAACATAGGAACATAAACACATGAACTACACAGAATCAACAGATAAAAGGAGGAAGCATCAGACAATACTATGTATTAAAAGCCAAAGTTAATAAATATGTTTTAACCAATGATTTAGAAGTTGTCAAGTCTGTAGATGATCTAACATTAAAAGGTAAACCATTCCACAATTTAGGAGCTGCAACAATAAAAGCACGGTCACCCCAGTGTTTGTATCTGGCCCTGGGAACCTCTAAAAGAAACTGGCTTGATGATCTGAGCAATCTTGTAGGTTCGTGCCACCTCACCAACTCAGCGAGGTAGGGCGGTGCCAAACCATTAAGAGCCTTAAAAACAAAAATGAATAGCTTAAAATGAATTCTGAAATGGACTGGAAGCCAGTGAAGAGAGGCCAGTACTGGGGTTATATGGTCAAATTTCCTGGTACCTGTTAAAAGACACGCCGCAGCATTTTGGACCATTTGAAGACGAGAGAGAGAGATGACTGATTAACACCAAGGTATAATGCATTACAGTAGTCAAGTGTAGAAGTTATAAAAGCATGAATTGCAATCTCAAAGTCATTAAAAGAAAGAAATGACTTGACTTCACTTATCCAGTGCTTGATAATTGTTGGAGGGGTTCAGCTTTTTTCCCCAAAGACGATCATTTGAAGTGTCTTTTGTAATATTCTCTTGTTTACATGCAGTGGGTGTCTCTGGCAAGCCCTTAACAGTAACAGTGGGACAGAATGTGGCTGGGGCCAAGGAGCTCTCTGGACTTCTTACAGCCCAGCGGTAAGATAACCACCCTTACTACACACAGGCACATTCAGTGGGTAAAACTCAATTCCCTTAATTACATCCACATTTCTCTCACTTGCATCTTTTCCTTATATTAGTCCTGCCCACGTAAAATGTGAGGAAAACATGCGAGGAGAAAATACAAGGAGAGAGGAATTGAGGAAATGCATTCAAGTGACACGAGACAACCTTTCTTTTGAAGTGTCTTGCCATAAAAGACTTGGCAAAGGATGCTCTCATGTCTCCTCCAGGCAGCCTTCTCGCTCCTTGATCCTTGCTCCTCAGAGCAAATATAATGCATTAGTTTTGGGGAAACCTTCAAGATGGTGGACCTAAAAGACTTCTGGGTTGAACAAAGGTCAAGGAGCGAGGAATGATAAAATAAGGGAATTGGGATTTACAACATGTAGAGTGCTTAAACCCCTAATAATGCCTACACCCACTCCTGTCCTATTGGAGTGTGTCTGAACAGGGATTGAGTGGTGTACTCAGAGTTTGGGAGCTGAGTGATGGCTAAACAGCACTTGCTGGGGTAGCTCCTGAGTAGATTGGTGGTTATGTGTGTCACCGCAGGTCTGGTAGTCTCTCAGAGGTGTCTGGTGCCCTGTCCCTAGGCTCCAGCTCATTCAACAGCGTGCAACCTTGCATGGTGTCAGGGTCCTCCACAGCAGTCCAGGCGCAAGCTCCGGCTACTGCCCAAGGTATCTGTTCTATCCTGCCCTGCACGCCTGTTTGCACTCTCTGTGCAGCCAATCTCAGCACAGTAGCCCCAGCACACAGTTCTATCCCCTTTGTAGAGTGAGATTGTTTTGAATACTGGATGAGAACAGTGTGTGAAGACAACATAATCAAGCAAACATCATCATTGATCACCTCTTGCGCCATCGCTTTGTGTCGTCGTCGTCCTGAACCTTGCCCTTTGGACATGACTTTCATGTGGTGTGTTTGTGTGTCCATATAGTTAATGTTTTGGGGGTAGTGGGTGGGAGCAGTTTGTAAAAGTGGGAGTGGTGTTAATATTTCCTTAGCATTGATTTCACCTAAACGTCAGCTCCATTGATTCCCTGCCTGTGTTTGTTTGCAGCAGCTTCCGCCCGCAGTCTGCTACAAGGCTTAAGTTTCAGTCTCCAGGAGATCGTCACCAAAGCTCCTAGTGTGTCCTCTACAGCAGCCAACACAAGCAACACCCAGGTACCTCCCGGTTACATGGTTCACTACATAAAAGTTTAAAGGCCCATAATGAAAGTTTGCTTGTTTAGAATCCATTCAGTGTGTCGGTAATGGCAATTAAGATATCCTCACCTAAAGCAAGTGTAAGTGATGGAGGGCTAAATCCAGAGAAGTATGTTCAGTGCAAAACAGGGAAATGTACAGAGTGCAGTAACAAAGCTCACTGATGGGAAGGATGAAATTCATCCTCCATCTGCTGTTGTGCACATATGAGGAAACCTTGAGCTGTTTGTCTTCTTCCCCACCCTTAGGTAGTTTGTGGCAAGCCCCAGGGTCAGGTCCTGAGCTCTATTGGTACCAGCAGCAGTACTCTGCTCCGAGCAGTGCCCGTGGTCACCACAGGAGGAATGGCTAAAACCACAGCTATCCACCAGCTGCTCACCAATGGCGGACTGGCCAAACTTGCCAGCAGCTTGCCCGGCTTGGCACACATCACCAGTCAGACCGCTGGTATGTCTCGAACTGCCAAAACGCGACGGCCACGTTGAATGACCAGCGTTCACGCATTCTTTGTTTTGGAAACACTAGGTCAGGATGTCTGTAGGTCACTGTCGATTGCTGCAGTAGAGGACAGCTGTGTTGAGGTGTGTGTGTATGTGTGTAGATAGTTTGCCTGGAAGAATTGTTTGCAGGTGTTTATGGCGTCAGATGTGCAGCTATACAGCATCTGGGGCCAAGTCACTGGTATACATGTTTTGTGTTCATGTTCAGAAAGAGCCATATGGGACATGTAAGGTAACTGATTTGAGTTCCCAGCTTATGGTTCACACACAATGTTTATGCAGAAATGTAACAAATGTATTAAACCATTAGATACAGAAGAATAAATTAAAACCAATGTTTGCAAGGTTGGCCAAATTTATTAAGATTCCTAAAAGGTCAGTCCAGACTGCTTTTGTTTGCCAGACTTGTTTGCTCTATTTGTCATATCATGTTTGTTTATTTTGTTTGCCTCTTTGTGTATTAACCTTTTGTAAAGCCTTCCATTAAATCACCTCCTTATAATATCCATAAATATAAATGCTGACCTCTTTCAGAGATGTTTTGAATAGCTATATTATTAGAAGATGGCATTACCCAGTATCTGTTCCTGTTACAATAAAGAACGCAATCAAACTCATGTTCATTGCTCCTGGTTTTTCTTTTGTTATAGTGTAAATCCATTGTATTGCACACCCCTGTTCTCTAACCTTCCAAATTTGCTGCTATTCCTCATCATGCTCATTGTCCAGCACCCTGCTATTTTAATTTGCTAACCTAACCACAAAGCAAAAAGATCATTGTGAATGCCTCCATCAGAACATGTTTGTTGCAAAGCAAAATGCTCAAGTCTGTTTTACTGTGTTTTGGGCATTATCTTTAGTGCTGAGCAGTTTTGTTTGTGTGTTGTCAGTAGGGCAGAAAGCCCCCACTTCTATAACGGTGACACTTCGAGGAGCACAGCAGAATAGAGTGGGATCGCTCAGCCAAGGTGGCGATGTGACCCCTGCTCGTAGCCATGAACCCAAGGTTTGTCTTATTTAAGCATGTAACGAGCACATTTTACTTAAGTCTTATTTGCTCACTTTTATTGCTGATGTGATAGCACATTTTAGCTTCTACTGGTTGGTTTGTACAGTGTATGCCTTTTCTGCTCATATTGTTACCATACATCCCAGTGATATTTATCTTTAAAGATAGCTCGTGAATATCCACACTACCAATACAATGTTTCCACTGGTGCCTTATTATTTTGGAGGCAGACAAGTATTTGAATATATTTTGATATTACAGTGTAGCAAAATGAACAAAAACCTGCTATTGCTGCAAAGTGAAATTTCCTCACCTAAGAATTATCCAGATGTGAGACTGTGTACAGTATTGTTCAAAATAATAGCAGTACAATGTGACTAACCAGAATAATCCAGGTTTTTAGTATATTTTTTATTGCTACATGGCAAACAAGTTACCAGTAGGTGCAGTAGGTCAACCAACTTGTGGCACCTTTCAGCTGTTATTCCACTCCATGATTCTTTAACAACATTCCACAATTCATTTACATTTCTTGGTTTTGCTTCAGAAACAGCATTTTTGATATCACCCCACAAGTTCTCGATTGGATTAAGGTCCGGGGATTGGGCTGGCCACTCCATAACATTAATTTTGTTGGTTTGGAACCAAGACTTTGCTCGTTTACTAGTGTGTTTGGGGTCATTGTCTTGTTGAAACAACCATTTCAAGGGCATGTCCTCTTCAGCATAAGCCAACATGACCATTGTACTGCTATTATTTTGAACAATACTGTAAGTCAGAGTTGATGCTGCTGACAATGGGTCTGCAATTAAGTGTAGTCAGGAGTGTAACGACTTGTACATTGGTGAAACTAAGCAGCCGCTTCACAAACGCATGGCCCAACATAGGAGGGCCAACTCCAGTGGACCAGAGTCAGCAGTCCACCTCCACCTGAAGGACAAAGGACATTCTTTTGAGGACAGTGAAGTCCAGATCCTCTCCAGAGAACATCGCTGGTTTGAGAGAGGAGTTAAGGAAGCTATTTTTGTAAAAATAGAACACCCCTCACTAAATAGGGGTGGTGGACTAAGACACAACTTGTTGAAGAGGACATGCCCTTGAAATGGTTGTTTCAACAAGACAATGACCCCAAACACCCTAGTAAACGAGCAAAGTCTTGGTTCCAAACCAACAAAATTAATGTTATGGAGTGGCCAGCCCAATCCCCGGACCTTAATCCAATCGAGAACTTGTGGGGTGATATCAAAAATGCTGTTTCTGAAGCAAAACCAAGAAATGTAAATGAATTGTGGAATGTTGTTAAAGAATCATGGAGTGGAATAACAGCTGAAAGGTGCCACAAGTTGGTTGACTCCATGCCACACAGATGTGAAGCAGTTATAAAAAACTGTGGTCATACAACTAAATATTAGTTTAGTGATTCACAGGATTGCTAAATCCTAGAAACAAAAACATTTGTACAACATAGTTTTGTGTTTGTACAGTCAACGGCAGACACTGCTATTTTTTTGAACACACCCCTTTCAACTAATTGCCCAGTTGCACAGCCTTAAGAGCGTGCATATCATGAATGCTGGGTCTTGTTTGCTTTCTGAGAATCTACTGCACCTACTGGTAACTTGTTTGCCATGTAGCAATAAAAAATATACTAAAAACCTGGATTGTTCTGGTTAGTCATATTGTACTGCTATTATTTTGAACAATACTGTACATAAGGAAGCTGCATTTCTGAAAATAGTTATCTTGTATGACTAAAAATAGCTAAACTGTGTCCACCTTGGAGTTGTCATTTACTGTATAGAGCTAAAGAAGCAGATGTCAAACATGTCTGTCCTTCAAACATGAATTAAAATACATCCCTTATTACGTTGTTTCAGACTTTGTGTTAATACATTTCACCGTGCCCTTTTGCCACAGTGAACGTCTTGGCTCCGTTTCCATGTGGTGGTGCACCTGAAGCTAGTGCTGTGCATCTGGGAGCCACAGCCTGCTGATGAGAGACTACCCTCCCTGCAATGACGAAAACACCACCCCACGACGTGCAGAACACCTGCCTCACAGCCTCCAGAGGGCTTCCTTGTTGAGATGGTTGGCAAAGGCCAGGCAGTTACTGTTGACTGTGGCTGAGCTGCTTCGCTGCTTATGGGTAACACTGACTATACCACTGCAGCAGTAGCCGTCATGCTACACCCTGCGCTCTCTTCTAACACCTTTGAGCAAATTCTGACAGGTATATAACATGATCACATGTTATCCTCTACAACAGGAAATTATAAAAATACACCAGGAGAACATACAGCCTGCCTGGACTGTGATAACACCACTGTAAAATCTACAAAAGCAGAGGTGGGCAACTCTTGGTGACTCTAAACCTAAAACCACGGCCATTTCTGTCTAAATCCTTATGTCATGTCTGCTATGATATGGATTATCATAGGCCTAAGTATGATGTTTGCAGCATTTTGATGTATGTCTGGGCCTTTCAATATATCCCCATAATTGTGAAATAACAAAATTTCCATGTCAGTATATTCAGACCATAACAGTAATTCACCCTGATACCTTTTTGTCTTTTTTCTTTCACCATGAGATATTCACTATACGAGAGGCCTAAAATATGTAAGAGTAAGAACTAAATGTTAAAGCTTATTAAATATCAATACTGGTCATAATCATATGATTATCAAATATACCTGACATAGTCTGTGCACCTGTGCAATGCTTGGCTTGAATAATATACACTTTGCACTCAAAAGCTGCAATACGTGAACTGGTCAGTGGTTATGATAAAGAGTATTTGTTATATTTGTTGACTTTATTATCTCATATTCCATAGTTTAAACTACTGTACAAGGCAGTATTTCCCATCTGCACTGTCATCATTTTACTGTATATGGGCTTTTTGTTTGAAACTGCCACAGTAAAATTAAGACTGATTTGACTCAGCTGTTTCCTGTTTGCTAATCTGAATATTTGGTCCTGTGTGTTCAGCACTTGCAGCACTGATCAAGGTGAGGGACTTCTTTTTTTTTTCAAAATATAATGAAAGAGCCTATACTCATACATGATAGTTATTATACTGCTGTGTTTACAGCAACAGTGTAAATACAGCACACTCATCTCAGCAGACATCGTGCCTTAAATTTCACACATACTGTAGGGAACAGTCATTTAAGACAAAGATAGGAGTGTGTCTCTTCACACTTACACAAGGCAGTTTGTATGTAATAGGCAGGATAACTGATGCCAGTCAGAGACCAACAGAGCTTCTGGCATAGCCTCCCATCATCAGCACCAGTAGATATTCAAGCCACCTGAGGCCCCGCTATCTAATCTCCACCACAGTTCAGTTATTTTCTTCAAATTGGATCTGATGCGTGTGGAATCTTGTGGGACTGGGAAGACTATTTCAGCTTAGTGAAGTGATCTTCGCTGAGATATGGTGTTGGTTCAATAAACCCTGAGGGATAAAAGAGTCCCTGCATCTGATATCTCTTCAAGCCTTATTATAAGCTTCAGCTGCAATATGTAGTGAATATACTCTGTGGAGCTGATGCCAGGAACATGCTTTACAACAGCAGTGCAAGCCAGATGAAAATGTTATGTAAAGATTTGTTCTTGTACATTAAACTAGATTTTACTGTAACGGGTTGAGAAAATAATTTATAAACTTTACACTATTTGCATCTGTGTACATATAGATGTGAAACTAAAAGTACAAGAGAAAAGCATAAAGGACTGGAGCCATAAAAACAAATGAACCACATAATAAAAGCAATTAATGTTTTTGAAGATGTAAGGCTATACACTACGTTCAAGTGGGCAGTCTGCAGTGATATGAGGAAGCTGTAGCCTCCCTGCGTGTTTTTATTGGTGAATTAAAACGGATCTTTTTGCCATATTCACACTCTCATGACCTAAACCTGACTTTTACAGTTTGTTTACCATCGACTAGTCTCCCACTGTAATGTTTCGTACATTTTCAACAGGGGGCGCTATGATTGCTTTATTCAGACGTACGTGAGAGCAGCCTATTGAGGGGTCAAACACAGGTTGTTCGTGCGCGCGCGCGCTGGAGTGGCTGTAGTCGCGTGACCATATGAGAATGTGCGTGTGTAAAAAGTGCGCATCCGCTAGGTTGTCTTACGCGCTCGTGTGTATTAAGGGGGGTTTCTTTCTTTTTTTATTAACATGAATTAAAATGTAAAAAGCTAAATAAATGTCATGTAAGTACGGTTCAAGTTCAGTTTCTGGATTTTAGGCGCTTTAATAAACTATGAGTTATAACTGAATGCAGCGTCCTTTACCTTCAAGGAGCTAAAAATGAGAGGCTGTATTTACTTAGGTCGATTTAAAATTCAATTAAGGTCTATAACTATAAACAAAGGACTGTGGAGACAGCAGAGGCAAAACAATCACCACAGTAATCATTCTTCACTAAGAGATAGTATCTAGTTGGCTAAACCATATTATAACCTCGCATAAGGTTTTATGGACTCCTGATGGACCGACTAGGAAACGATAAAAATGCGCACGGGCACTGCCGAGTAAAGGGGCATTTTCACCGCCCCTGTGCTGCCATATCATCAAAGTTTCTCTGGCAGTACTCTGCACTAGCCCTGAGCTCCGGCTGGAGGAGAGAATCACTGCCCCCAGAGCCAAGAAGACACCGGAGAGAGGCCGGATTTAAAACCCGCCCTCTGGAGGATTTTGTTCCCCCCAAAACCTCCCATTTTCTCTCTCTCTCAGTCACTCT
>NW_018127903.1:23227-25952 GCF_001952655.1 Monopterus albus
TTCGCCGTTTCCCCCGCCACAATCATGGCTCTCACGGCGAGATGTTTATTTCTTCTATCCTGTCTCGGCGTGATATTGGCGATCGATTTGGAGGCGCTTGATCCAAGCTACTATGTGGAGCCTACTGCCACATCAGAGGCGATCGACTATAAGGATCCCTGCAAAGCTGGTAAGGTTTTTATTCTACGCTCAGTAATTTGCCTTATTTATGTGGGGGTAAGAAACATGCCACGAATCTGTTTGGGGTCCTGCAGAGATCGGCGAGAAAAACGAGAGATGACAGTAGTGAATGTAGTTTTTAAAAGGCTTGAGAGAACACTGTGTGCATTTGTTTTGCACTGAATGACATAGTTTCTGCAGTTTGAAACATTTGAAGCGCACACCGAGTCTCCTCAGCACGGACACAGAGTGGCTGCACGGATCGGGAGAATTAAAATAAAACGGATGAGTCTCTGAGTACGTTTCCCCAGACGTGAAAAGTTTTGGCGTGCTTGTTGAAAAGTTACTGTTTGCTGTTTGCGCTAAATGCACTTTTACCTTTCAAAATACGACCATGTAGTTCCTGCAGGCTGCCTGTCGTCTTTGCCGGAGCTGTTGGAAAAACATCGGATTTGTGCACTTTGAATTTAAGACTTCTGCTTCCTTTCTAGTTGGTGTTTGTCACTGCACAAGAAGTCTCTTTTCTCCACCGGCTGTTCACAGGGCAACTAAAACAAAGTGGAGGAGGGGAGAGAAGAAGAGGGTACAGTGGAGTTTAGAAATTGTACACACATGCTTCTGTTGTGGAGAGACCTGCATATTTTCCCATTATTTGGCCAAAGCTAAGTAATGGGAAGTCATTGTAATGTTCTGTTTTGTTTTTTTCTTTTGTACTGTGAACTCACTGTTTTGCCAAGTCCCTTTGGGGGAGTTAGAACAGATTGTGTTTTCCATCTGGTGAAAGTGTTCAGGTTACAGATACAGTCAGTATGACCTGTATCATCCTGGAAGTGCTCACTGATTTGGCATTTGACAAGTTCTGATGTGACAGCCCATTATAAAGCCCAGTTCAGTCCTCCAGCTCTCGCCTACCCACCTGTGTCAAACGAGACATAAAGACTGTCCTTTAGGACTGTGGTTGCTTTACATAAACATGACACGGGGTCAGGCTGTGGATGAGCCATGTCCCCTGTTCAAGTCAGTGAAGATATTACTTCCTGTTTATGCTTTGATGGTTACCCCATTCAAGTTGTCACGCAGATTGTTTTGCATCATTAGTTTGGATTTACCGGACGCTCGGATCACTCTGTAAATGATGAAGGGTCAGTTATCATGTGTTTACATGTCAAGTGCTCTTTCTTGCACTGTTTTCAAGAAATTGTTGATATTTAATGGGAATATTTCAACAGAGACTTCCCCACTTGATAACCGTTAGTCATGACATGTGAGGGTCTTGTCATTATTAGTAATCCAATTTTATGTGTCATTTAAAACAGAGTACAGTGGTGTTTATGGTGACCTCAGAGCACCGCTGCAGACAGATGGTTGGGAGACGATCATAAGTACAAACTCCCACTCTCTGAACCCTCCCAGTCACCAGTGCGTCCAACTCCCACTTGCCCTTCTCCTCCCAACTAAGCAGAAAAATTTCCCAGATGTCTCAGCTCTCCATATTTTTCACTATACTCTATGAGGACTCCTGGATTATTGATTTCTCTCTCCTTTTTAAATTTTATTTCAAGCACTTCAAAACACTGAGTGTTTGATCGCTCTCTTTGGCCTCACGTCAGCATTTTTATATCACACTGCTTCCGCTCAGAAGAATGCTTACAGCCGTGTGAAGTTTCTAATGCAGTAGAGCTCTGGAAGGAGTGCGTTTCATGTTTGTCCTCTGTAGGACTGTCCTTGCTCACCGCTGCTCTCTGATGTCAGGGTTTTTACTAATCGATTAGGCTATAACGTGTGAAATCGTTTTTCCCGTCATCCTCTTGAATGTGAATATAATGACTCCCAGTCAGGTGTTTGTGAAAAACAAGATGTCCTGCTGTGATGCTCAGGTAATTTGTGATGGCTGGACCAAGTAGTGACAGTTGATTTCCTCAGAGTATTTAAAATGCAGTTCTTCATTTCTTGCCACGCCTTATGTATGCGTCTCCTTCCAGTTAAACAAACAAACAAAAAGTCCATCAAAAATGTTCATATTTACAAAGGACTAAATAACTCATAACTATACCAGACATGATAGAAGTGTGCGTTGATTGAAGCGAGCAGTGCAGTAACACTGAAGTATTGCCATCTATTTAGGAGGTTAACCAGTGGAAAATTCCGTAGTTTGCAGAACTCCAAACTTGGAGGCATCCCAGGAAGTCATTTAAGACTCTAACAAGCCGCTGTGATTAGATCCACTCATTTCCAAAATGAAAAATGGATGAGAACCAGTCACGCTTATTGTCTTCTCTGCTTAAATGATAATTGTGAAAGATGCCGCTGGTTTGACATGTACGTATGAATTAATTCATGAAGCAGACATTCCCATTTACTAAAGACTCTCGTAACAGCATTGCGTGCAGGCTACTGTGATACATGCTTTTGCTTCTGAGCTCCTGTGTTACTCTGTCCTCAGCTGCAGATAGGGCAAACTCAACACTCCCCCCTCCTCCTTCTTTTTCTTCTTCTTCATTTTCTTCTTCTTCTTCTGTTGTCCTCTCTTATGCAAGTGGTTTTCTCATCTTACTGGGCCACCAGC
>NW_018127903.1:25991-81208 GCF_001952655.1 Monopterus albus
ACCCTGTGCCAAAGGAAAGCACGGCTGGAAGGTTAAGGGCACTGTGCCACACCGGCCCAGGTGATGTGAGTGCAGGCCGTTCATGAGTGGGCTCGGTGAAGAATGTGTTGCTGTCAGCGGAGACTAATGCCATTCTGCTTATCACTCTGTGTCAGGCCTTGCTTTTGATTTGATCACTTAAAATACAACAGCTGTATTGTTATGTTTCAATGGTTTTATTTTTCCAGAAGTTTTGTTTTTATTCACTGAAATGTCACTCACTTCATGTTAGGGGCCTCTGAAAAGCCACTGTAAAACACAACTTTATAGTTATTCATTAGATGGCATTAGAGATTTATTATACGAACCTAAGATGTAAAACAATCTTCTACATAAACATCAACATGAATCGTTGCCATTAAATTTAAATTGGCTGTTTTTTTTTGTTTTTTTTTGTGAATTGCCTTCTTTCACGCACTGAGAGAGTATGGTTTTATTTGTATCTTAGGGTTTTGTTCATCTGAGTGAAAATGGCAGTTCAAAACAGATGACACTCATCCAACTGCATCTCAGTCCTCCTCTGGCAACGCGATGGGTCGGCCTGTTGAACTTCACGGCTGGGCCTTCCAGCAACACTTAAGCACATGCTTTTCTTTTATCATGGAATGCGAACTGTATGGCTGAGCTCACACTGGGTGTTTTTTTTTTTTTTTTTTTTTTAATGTTCTGCGGGGTTCAGGTGATTAGGGAGCTGATCTATTGGCACGCTCTTGGTGCAGTAGTTGGAACAATATGTTTGTCGTCAGAGCCTAAGTAATAACTAATCTTACGTTAATACCAAGTCTGACTGTGGAACCTAGGAAACAACAAATGCTTTGGTAGAGCTCATTTAAAAGGCTCAAAGGATGCCCAACTAGCCTAGAGTAATGAGCAGTCCGTTTTCCATTATTCAGTTTGCTTGTTTGTTTTATATAATTCATCTGTGCTAGGCTGCTGTTCATCTGGAAGAATAGTTTGTTTGTTCCCTCCACCTGTAGTGTTTTCATAAGCTGCACATAGCTATTCTTTATGGAAAATGTTGAGAGTTCATTTAGACTTAAATATAGCTCACCCATACACCAATTTAAACTTTGCTTTGGACATCTGTTCTGAAAAAAACCTGCTCTTTCCTCAGACCAGACCGTGTGAGTATGTGCTAGTCTGCTGTCTAAGCCAGAAATATGAAGGCTGGTTGGTCAAAATAAGTTTAGTCAAATGTTAAAATCCCTGCAGCGTGGTGCTGAATTATTCATCTAGGTAAGGAGCTCAAATACGGCGTATCATTGACATTAAAAGAGACAAATGTGAGCTGATCAGTCATTAGAGAGGTTTGACTGCCAGTAGGGTATATCAGTAATCAGTGGCTGGGAAATGCAGTCTGCTAATGGGTTTGATGGCGTGTGAAATGTTAAAGGGGAGGCAGTCTCTAACTGTGTGCCCTTTGCAGCCAAAACCGCTCACATTTTGTCAATAAGATTGAAACTGCAGTGTGGTGACAGTAACTAGGTCTAGGTTTAAGATGTGTCTGATGAGACCTCAGACTTTTATTGGAAAAGAATTACTCAAATCTCAGGCTGCAGCTTGACTTCACCTGAACCTCTCATCTAATTATACCTTACTTACCTTTTTGAAATGACTGTTTCTCCTCTTCTGCCTTGGGCTCAAGTTGCCATGTTAGGAAATGTTGAGGAAAGTATTTGCGGTAGAAATAACAGCTGGTGTTTTTATAGATGAGAAAGGCTACTTGACAACAGGCCTGCATCATTCCTTAGTTAGGATTAAGCTGTTTTTTTTCTTTCTTAGAGACAGTTTGCCTCAATATTCATGTTGTGCATGCTTTGCTGCTTTTCCTCCTTTTCTCTGCAGCATCTGGAGGGACAATGGCTATGATGGCTAGCATTTGGCAGAAAGGGCCGGTACAGAATGAAACTTGAAAACTGATACTTACACTGTCATCTGATGGTAATCAACTTAATGCAATACACTACTGGCTTCTATTGGAATTCAAATGCTGCGTTTGTTACCAAACACAGGCTGTGAAAGGCGGTGCCAAGGTATTGTGATGCATTCCAGGTTCACATATTGGCCAGGCTTTCTCATTCCTCATCATTAGGTCTTGTATGGACAAAGGCTGTCTAAACATTTCTATAAGCACAGCGAGGAATAAACTGTGATCTCGCAGTGATGCTGGCCTAAAATACTGTACATGCTGGTGCTTGTGTCTCTATAGGCTTACTGTTGATGTTTGTGCTGGTTTCATTGGTAGATGTTGCAGTCTGGTGTTCACAGAAGGAGATTTGTGGGAATATTTGATACTGCAGAGGTTGAAGCAAGGCCTTTAAACTCAATGGTGATTAATTTGATTGAGATATGTATAATGTGACTGGATATGATGATTGATGGGGGGGGGCAGTCTGAGATAAGAGGGATTATGTTGGTTCAGATTAAGTTTAAAAAAAAATTCAGTGACAGGGGACTTTATCACATCAAATTTGTTCAGTCCAACATTTCGTCAAAGGTCATATATCCTCTTTAGTCTCATTAAGTTGTGTAATATACACCCAATAGTTGCACTTAAACTGAATTGCCTTTTTTCTAGAACAGCAAGTGAAAAATCCTACTACTATTTCCTAACTATTCTGCATTGATATTGGTATTATCGCTGCAGCTGCTGTCATTTAGGTAATGAATAATGTTTGGAAAGAGATGCAGCACTGTACTCTGTGGTGATCACTTGCCATCTGCCACATTCACTGGGCTTTAATCTATACAACAGCACACCAGTCTCTCCATGTTTGTACTCTATATTACAGTGCTCTGTCCTGTATCTAGATGTATTTATCGCCTTTCTCTGCAGCCTGTCCTCAATCCTAGCCCAGAGCTGTGTATAAAAGATTGTTAAAACTAATGTATCTGTGGATAATTAAAGCCAGGAGACAAGGGGATTAATTCACAATCCCTGAAAGTCTTTCCATAAACCTGCCACAGTGCCTCTAGGGTGACTGTTGTGCCCAAGGAAATGAGTCCTGATGCTGCAGGGCCATGCATTTGCTCACTTCAGTCTCCACTGTTGTCTGAGAACAATGACACTGCGGATTAACAGGCCTGTCTCCAGCACCGTGGTGGATGATTGGGACTGATGGGCAGAGAGCACAGCCCTCTGTGAACCTCAGGGGGATGGGAGAAAGTCTGCACCTTGTTATTTGGTCACGGCCTGCACATAACACTGCTAATATAGTGCAAATTGACATTACAAGTGAAATGAAATGTCATCTGATTGCTGTTTAGTCTTTCTCAGTCAATGTGGAGTGAAGAATTTCATAGAATTGTTATGAATACTTTCTGCCAGTGCTTATGGCCTCATATGACAGCAACTTGGAATAAAGTGTTCAAGCACTGCCTGTTCTTTGCAGCCCTCAGCCAGTTCTAGGAAACAAATAAAAATGTGAAGATAAAGGAGAAAAATGTCCTTTTCTATTTGTCCTATACTGCATAGCATCCGGTAGCTTTCCCTTATCAGTGGTGTTTTTGGCAGTGGCTGTCAGTATGAGTGCAAATAGTGAATAGCCTGGTTTGCGTCTCAGGGATTTGTTGGCGTGAGCACAAATTGGAGGGTCCCTTTGACCTCTGGAATTTAAACCTGTCCTCTGCGCATGCCCTGTCTCGCCAGCAGTGATCTACACCTTTCCTTATTGCTGTCATTAGCCTCTAATCTGAAACAGTCATAATCACTGTGCATCCTCTATGACCTGCAGTGTGAAAGACTGGCTTGCATCCATCAGATCCAGCTCCAGATTTATTCAATAATACTCCTCTGGTGAATAAGGAAGTAAGCCAACAGTTTTTGCCTTTGTTTCCATTGTGCTTTTTATGCCTTTCTCTCTTGTCTCAGGCCTCTGTCAAACGTTTCTACAAGCACAAGGGATAAAGTCTCTGTGGATGTTTTTACTGTCTGGAAAATAAGGGATGGAAAGCCTTAAAAAGCTGCTTTAAAAACACCTCGAGATAATGAACTTTCTTGATTATCTCACAGTGAAGGTAGCTTGTATCAGGATGAGACGCTGAACAACTACAGAGTCACAGTTATGACAAACACAACTGCTGCGACTCACATTATCTCTACAGTGTAGTGGTTCTCCCAGCTTCTTATCCCTCGAGGTTGTTCTTCCCTCCACCACACTAACCTCCAAACACACATCCAGTAGGCTTTCATTTTCTTTCTGCTCTACATCTGCCTTCACTATTTAGAGTTGCGGTGTGGGCCGAGGGGGTATGCCTTCCCGCAGTCTTTCCTTCTCTTCCCTTCTCATTGCCATCTCCTCTTCAGATTTGGATTACAGTGTCCCCCCAACCCCCTGTTCTCCCAACTCCTGTGTAAAAGCCAGGCCATAAATTTTGGAAATGTGCGGGTGTTAAAAGCCTGTAAAACTGTGCACACTGTCTCTGCAGAGAGGATTCCCAGCTCCACAGAAATAGGGCATTTAGTAAGGAATCCCATAAAGCACATTCCTCATAAAGTGGGAGTGTTTGGTTATTTTTCCATCTCCTTGGCCTCATTAAAGGCCTATTACTTGTTCAAGGTGCCCCATATTACTCCATCGAGGCAGTGTCAGTGTGTCACTGTATCATATCTCATAGCTCTCATTTACTATCCAAGGACACTGCAGTATATGGTATGAGATGTTGTCTGGTAACATCTGGACTGAACTTGGCCCTGTTAATCATGTCAGCTGTCAGGTCTCTGAGTTCATACTCTCTCTTCATTGCATGAACCTTCACAAGCCAGGTGCAGTGTGCTGCTTACTTTAAGTGCTTTAACTGGGCCTAAACACAGCCTACTCTTTCTGAACAGCAGGAAAAGCTTGAGGCTAGTGGGTGGTGCAAACGGATGTTCCATATTGTGGAATTGCTTTATATATAATCTGACAAGCGCCATCTCTGTTTGTCTGTTTCAGCTGCCTTTCTGGGAGACATTGCTCTGGATGAGGAGGACCTGCGATTGTTTAAAGTGGACAGAATAATAGATTTGGCTCAGAGAACCATCCAGACTGTTAATCACACAGATACAGGTAATAACCACTACTTCAAAGATTACAACTTGAGGTGAAATTTCCTCTTTAGAGCACTGAGGCAAGTGATTCTGACTGTAGATAAAATTGAACCAAAATACTTGAAATTAATATAGTTTCCACATTTTGTTACTCATTTTGGAAGAATTATATACACGGGCATGTTACACTCGTAACATTTATCAGCCCACTCTGGACCTCTCCAGCTGAGAGTCAGCAGCACCTGTCCAGTACTGGGTTTTTCATGAGCTCTTTAAACATTTATTGCCATGTTCAACAGTAATTACTGGGCTTTGCCGGGTTAAATGTTGATCTTAAAATGAGAAGCAGTGTTTAAGCAACAGCTGTGAGTCAGCAATGACTGATAGGCTTAGAAGACCTATAAACTACAGTGAGCATGAACTGACAAGTATGTGCATGTTGCTGTTTGTGCTTGGATGATGTTGGTTTGCTGCCTTTTTCTTGAGTTAATGAGCATATCGAGAAAAAAAGAAGCTTTTTGCAGGATTAAAATGACATCTCAACTGGTCTAGAAGCATCCACTGGTTAAGATTGGATTTGAGATGAAATAACAACCTCGGATGCAGGGGGGGTTATGAGGAGACTCGTGACGCAGAACTAAAACAGAGGCAGACACACTCATATCTGAATAACAGTTCATCCATTGGAGCATGTTAGTAACAGCCCATCTAACTGTTGTGTAGTGGAAATACTCCCCCAGTGTTCAAAATGAAAAATACTATCCAAGTAATGGTATTGCATAAGACTGTATCAAACACGGGCTCAATATTTCTTCACAGTATTGTTTTTCTCCATGTATTGT
Organism: Monopterus albus; assembly: GCF_001952655.1. Lineage (NCBI taxonomy): Eukaryota > Metazoa > Chordata > Actinopteri > Synbranchiformes > Synbranchidae > Monopterus > Monopterus albus. The sequence goes on from NW_018127903.1 coordinate 31,902, forward strand.
CCTCAGGCTACACAGTTTCACTTCAGTATATATTGTATATTGGATGACCTTTCACAAGTGTGGCTCATATTTATTTGTCCTGATGATTCTTATACAGTGTTGTCCTTTTCTTGATCGGAAACAACCGAGACTCTTGCCGTACCTTACAGTTGTCTAACGATTCAGGTGCCGGCTCTTAGCAACACAAGTTCCCGAATCTCTCCATGTCTCCAGTTAGATATTTTAGTTGGCATCTTCACTGTAAATGACCACTTTTCTTCCCCATCGGATCTTTGTATTCTTCCGGTTTCACACAGGTCACATGATAGAAGGTCATCAACATGTGCACTAGCCCTGTGTGAATACTCCGGACTATATGCTGCGGTTTTCCTACATGGGCTCACTCCAGCTCACTTGGACATTACATGGCCTTTGTACTAGGGAGCTGGCAAAGTCCGCTTAATGTCCAGGTCGACTGACTCAAACATCTGTGTTCTCACATACAACTTCTCTGGGAAGCGTCTAGATAATTCCAGGGTAGATACTTGTGAACTATCCTAGATGACAAACTGACCTTTGATGTCAACACTGTTCCCATATACAAAAAGGTCAAGGCTGAGGGGTTTTAATGTTGAAAGATCACTCTTGAGAATATTTTACTCATCCTGAGTCAGTTTGACTCTGGCAATGTCCTGTTGGTTTTGGCAACATCAGCATGGTTAATAAAAATAGGCTGGGAAATACTGTTAAACTTTGCCAAAAGATCATTGGCGTTAACTTAAGTGATCATGGCCATGCGTATCAAGTCAGAGCCACTCGGAGAGCAAAGGCTGCCCTGGCAGACACTCATCACCCTCCTCATGCAGAGTTTCGACTTCTGTCATCTGGAAACAGGTTTACTTTCACTACGAGAGCCAAATCAAGTAGATGCTTGAGATCATTTGTTCCAGCAGCTGCTGGGCTTTTAAATATGTCATAGGTCCAGCTGCTATTGTATTCATACTTAACCCTGTAAAGCCCAACACATCAAAAACTAGCCAGAACAGTCCAATTTTTCGGCCATGAGATGTTTATTAAACCTTTTAACAAAATCCAAAAGAAAATTCAAAATCTAAGATTCAAGATTTTTATTTGCCATTCATGCATAGACAGACCATCCAGGCATATAGGAATAAATGTGCCATATTATGTAGAATATTTTTATTTTGTTTGGTATTACATTTGATACATGGGGCATTTTTGGCGATTTCTATCTGCTCAGAAACTTGCGTATCAAATATGATACGAATGGCTCTATAGGGTTAACAAGGACTGATGGACTTAATATTGCATTGCAATTTTCTATGATGACACCACTGTAAGTTATGTGTTTTATTTCTGTGATTTGTATTGGTTGACTGTGGTTAACTACGGGTGACAGACTAAACACAAGTTCAGCCTGTCACCATGTCTCCCTGGACTATGATCCTGCATGCCCTACATCCATCAAACAGTGGTGACAGGGTTATATAAATAATACAGTCAGATTAGCAAGTGATAAAACCTTATGACCCGAAAGAACCTTCCTTGTATAAATATGAATGAAGATGGTAGATTTAATGATATAATTGGAATTAACACATCATCCCCAAGTTTTGTCTCCCCAGCAGCCTTTCTTATCAGCTAACTAAGCAGATTTGGCTGTTATCAGACTTTCCCTCAGCACATGCACAAGTGAATGTGCTAATTGATCTCACCAGGCTGCCAAGATTTACCCCTGCAGGCTGATATTCAACAGAGCACATTGTTCCAGCAAATTCCAATCTGTGGCTTGTGCGTTAATCAAAGATGAAGACTTGTATCTTCAAGTATCGTTAGGGAACAACAAACATTGTACAGGATGTGCTGAAACCAGGTGTTTCCACAGCAGTACTTGTATTTTGAAGAACAGTTTCACTGGAATCATCGAAGAGTTACTGGAGTTTCGACTCTCTTCCTTTTCTTTATGCCACTGAAGCAGGTGAAGTTGTGCCTGAAATCCTCAGACTACTGTTTCTACAACTGCATTCAATTCACAATGGATAAAGGTTAATGAATTGTTTTACATAATAGGAGCACACCATTGTGATGCCTTTTCTTTCCATTAAATTATTGTCCTAATGATGTAAAAACCAGAATAATTCCTTAAATGGATAAAACATTTCCATTCTTTTGCAACAAAGCTCTGTCATTTTCTAAATCAACTGCAGTGTAACAACACCGTCTGTGCCTGCTGCTATTTTTAATGTTTAAGATGCACACTTACAGCTGACTCTTTTTTTGACTCTTCAGATGTTTCTTGTAAAATAGGTTCAAATGTTTGATTCCACATGCGTTTTTCTCTTTGTTTGCTCTTCTGCGGTATAGCGGAGTATAGTAGGTATGTGATTCACATACGGATGTTTCTCATTCCGGCAGCCTAGTTACTTTGAATTTTTGTGTGTTGAGTGACATTAAAATTGTTATATTAATTTGGAAGAAGAAAGAATTCAGCTTCAATAAAAACGATTTATGCAAAATAAGAAGAAGGCTTTTATTTGAACAATGTCTGAAAAAGTAAATGTAATTTCTTAAATGAGAAATAGAAATTAGGTTTGAATGGCATCAGACCTTGAATAATGTCCTCATTTGACATCATGGGACTATCCAGGGGTAGAGCATGTTATCTCTTTATAAGAATGTTGGAGAAAAACCTTCTCTGTCAGACCAAAAACATACTGAACAATTAATGTTATTGTCTTTATGTTGTCTTGATTTTAAATCCTCAGGATCAACCAATCAGAATCGCCAAAATAGGCAAGATTCACACCGCAGGAAAAGGGCTGCCACTTCCAGAGCTGAGCGTGTTTGGCCTGAAGGTGTTATTCCCTATGTCATCAGTGGTAACTTTACTGGTAAGTAACAATGATTTACTGATCGTCCACTTATGTGGAAAGTCTTACTGAAAGTCACTTATGTTTATTATGTAATGTAGCATCATAGTTAAAAAATATGCCCTTTAATGGCCACAAATTCTCAAAGCTATAAAACATTATGTCTAGGCATGGTTAAAATTACAACATGTCGATGGTGTTTAGCTTTTTTGATTGACCATATTTCCAGTTGAAAGATGGAAAAAAAGTGCTGAGTCAACATCTTTAACTGAGAGCAGTTTTTAATTCCTCAAAATGAATAAAGAAGGCATAAAGAAATGCGTTGCTTTAACGTCAGTTGTGACGCTTAAAAAAACTTTATTTGATGTGAGGTATGCTGGGTCACTGTTCGGTGCAAACTGGTTAGTGTGATTTTTGATATATACTCACAGTATAATTAAGAAAAATATTTTAAAATTAAAAAATTTTATAATTTTTTTAATGGGAAGATTATGATGGTTAACAAGGTGAAATGGTTATCTTTCACCATGGCGTGACTTTATTTCTAGTAAATCTCTATCCAACTGGAACATCTTCAGGTAGTTGCCAGTTTCCCACTTTTCTATTCATCTTCTTCTTTTTTTTTTTTTTAGAAAATAATAATGGTGTGTGGGTGAGTGTTTTTTGTCAGCTCCACTGACCTCCCCTTCTCTGTCATCCTATTCAGGCAGCCAGCGGGCTATATTTCGCCAAGCCATGCGGCACTGGGAGAAGCACACCTGTGTGACCTTTATAGAGCGGACGCTGGAGGACAGCTATATTGTCTTCACCTATCGACCATGTGGGTGAGTCAGTGGGGTTTTTTAGCTCCCCACATGAAGGAACTGAACAGTGGTCAGCCCCTGTTGAGCCTGTGTTATCCACAGTTAATTTTTTTTGTGCCTAAGTACTTTGCCTTGCCTCCTTCTCAGCAGCCTTTCTCTATTGTTCATCCTCTCTGTTCACAGTGAGAGTTGTTATTTCAGCCCCCTGCCAGTCCTGAAAGATACAGGCATTCATTGGCCACAAATGTTTCCTGTGACTTGTCACACTGCATCAGTCGCTCAGTACTTGTGTCATACCTGGTGTGCACCCAGGGGAGAGACTTCCTCAGCCTCTTCATAACCCTGTTTCCTGTACTCCACTGATGTTAGGCTCGGTGTCCACTCAGCATTTCTCCTTTAACAGATACTAAGGGGAAGTGCTGGTTGTGGCTCGTTGTTGCTAAGCGACTGGTGACAACATGTTTGGATGTGCAGAGCTCTTTTGTTTAATAAGGAAATATTTTTAAAATGAAACACTTGGTGCCGTTGGGAGCACAAAGTAGCGCACCCTATTAATTGGTGATTTTGAGAAAAAAAGAGGCCAGAGCTCTTAGGATAAGTCTTAGAGAGGTTCCCAGGGGGACACACAAACCTAAACTGTTCCCATGTTTTAACTGCACACAAATTTAGACCAAAAGCTGGAAACATTATGTCATTACATACAGTGTATATCTATGTATCATTTAATACAAACAGTTTAACAGAAAGCGGATGCGGGTCATAAAACTGTTTTCCAGCCAACTGTTGATAGCCATTTTTAGCCTGGTAACTTACCTCTGGGGCATCGGGGATGACATTAGCTACGCAGGCAGCAGTGGTTAGCGGTGGGAACGCTTGACTTTGCTGCATATTCAGCAGACCCCCATCTGTCCTGTGCAAAGTTCAAGGCGTGTCTCAGGAGAGCCTGGCTGGGCTGCAGTAATTAGAGAGCGGCTGTCTGGCCCACAGGGCCGTCTGTGTGTGTGTGTGTGTGTGTGTGTGTGTGTGTGTGTGTGTGTGTGTGGGTATGCTGCTGACTCCCACACTGAACCTTTCATGTCATGTTGAGATTTAGCACTGTAGCTAGCCAGCTTCTGCCATCACTCTCTGCGTTTGTACTGGCAGAAGGATGAATGAATGTCACTCCTGTATGTGTGGATGACGGGTCGCTCTGTACGATTCTCCTATAAAACAAACGAGAGGTTGTTAAGATAATGTTCTCATTACAAGCCTTGTAATATATGTACAGAGCATGTTGATACATAGGAGGTTGTAGATGATCTAGAGCCAGAGACGCATTTCTCCTTTTGCTCCCTTGGGAAACATTACTTTTTTTGGTGTCCCTCTGTAGTTTCCACTTGCTTGTTAGTTTTTTCATTTACTAAAACATAAAGTCTAGTCACTATAATTTGGTTTTGTTAACACTGTCTCTCTGTGTTTGCTGCTGATTCATAGGTGCTGTTCCTATGTGGGTCGCCGTGGAGGGGGCCCACAGGCAATATCCATTGGGAAAAACTGTGACAAATTTGGCATTGTGGTGCATGAGTTGGGTCATGTGATTGGCTTCTGGCACGAACACACCCGGCCCGATCGAGATGATCACGTCAGCATTATCAGAGACAACATTCAGCCAGGTACAAACACAGGACTCTCAGCAGTTCCTCAGCAATGATGTTGAAGAGATGCAGAGAGAGAAAAAATAATAAAAGTCACACATTTGTATATGCAGGAAAAACTGTATCACAAAATGACTGTGTCATATAAGCCGTGCTTTTACTCTTTTGCTTTCACAGGACAGGAATATAACTTTTTGAAGATGGAGCCAGGAGAGGTGGACTCTTTGGGAGAAATCTATGACTTTGACAGTATTATGCACTATGCCAGGAATACATTCTCCAGGTAGGAGCCACGCCAAGTTCCACTCCATACGCCCCAGACTTGAAAACTAGTCTGAGATCAAGCCAGACCAAGCTGTTTCCCACTCTGCCTCAACCTTTTAACCCATCGTCTTGTTTTCCGTTTCTGCTCATTGTATTTTGTCTGTGGGCTGCTGCTGAGTAATGCAGTTTGAGAGCCAAAACTTAGGAAGAAGAAAGAATGAAACACCTAATTCTTGCCAATGATAAATGACTAGAAAACTAACGTGCTACCTGAGGGCATCAAGCTTGAAAAGCCTCACTGTTAGTTGAATGTCAGTGTTTGATCTGAAGTATTTCCTAGTTTCCTGGAGGAAAGTGGGTCTTTAGTGGATTTCTACAAAGCAGCTTCAACTACAGCTTCTATTTTGAAACTCTCCTTCACTTGTTTCTTTTGACTGGACTTCAGTATTTTTTTCCAACAGTCAGTTCTACTGTATCATGGGGCTTAAGGGACACGAGTACTGATGTGATGTATGTAATATTTGGCCAAGATTAAATTGCTTTTTGCTGTGTTGGCACTAATGAGGGTAAAAAAACTATCACATAGTGCATGAAGTAACTTGCAGGAAGAAATCTGACATGACTATTCAGCTTTTTTTGCAGACTGGATTAGAGTAGATCTGCCACTTTCACATCTAGCTGAGTTCTCCCTTACTGTAGGTCTAGCTTTTCAAACACCCAGTGTCTTTGTATATTCTACACTTTCACTATCATCGTGGCTTTTGCATCAATAGCTATATAGAAATAAGAACACCAACTCTGAGCGGTATTTTTGAATTATTAAACTCCAACATTTCTTAAAATGACTAATAATAATAAATGACTAAATATGTTTGTCTAGTATACGCCAGCTCCTTTCCATAGCCTGATCAAATTAAGGCTCCTCTCCTTGGTTCCTGCTGCGTTAGCTGCAGCAGGAGCCCCAGTAAAGCAGCAGTGGTCTTGAAGGTGAGGTAGACCAGCAGCAGTAGCCCTGGTTCATCACAACTTCAAGGTTATGTGAAGCTTCTCGTAAAAATGTAGCTTTTTTTTTTTTTTACATGAACTGCCTCATTATGTGTCTAAAGGCTGCTTGAAGAGGCTTTCATGAGTAGTAGCATAATATTCACTCCAGGCCTCTGCAGGAACCTGTAGATTTATTTCTTGGTTGTCTCCTGCAAAGCTTTTTAGCACCTTGATAGTACTCAGGTATTATAAGCCTTGCTGATTAATGTTTTCTGCACTCCAAGCACAATTTAGGTCAACCCCCCACTAATAATTACCTACATATTGTTAGGAGCAGAGCAGTGGACATTCGATCCAACTGTTTTCTATACTGCTTATCTTGAATGTGGTCACAGGGGGGCTGGAGCCAATCCCAGCTGACTTTGGGTGAGAGGCGGGGTCCACCCTGGACAGGTCGGAGGCTCCGCTGAAACCATATTTGATAGTGATTTTTTTTTTTTTTAATGCCCGAAACACTTTGCATAAAGAAACTCTTGTTGGTAAATAAACTTGTACTTGCATAACACTTTTCTATGCATTGAAACGCACTTCGAAACATGGACTGGCAAATTCAAGAATCGAACTGCCGACCCTCTGGTTAGGAGATGACCTACTCTACTTCCTGTGCCACAGCTGCCCCTGGTAGAAATAGAACTGTGTCTGTGTCAAAATGGAAATGACACCTAGGTTTGTCACCCGCTGACCTCATTCTCACCTGCTTCCTGTTAGATGCTACAGGAAGCCCAGTCAGATGTTGTGCATTCTTCAGGTCTACACAGAGGTGATGCAACATTGGAGAACAGCCGTACTAGAAAAATCCCCATGACGAACACTAATCAGTCTGGGCTCGTACTCTAGTCGTTAGGCTGCAGTTATTTGAAGTGTTATTTACCAGCTGGGTAACTGCAAAGCCAAAAGAGACCTCTTGGGAGAAGTTGACTCAGATTCAGCTTCTGAATCATCACTGTAATTACAAAAGCATCACTACCCTCATTGCAGTGTGCTTTCTTCACAACCTGACCATGTACACATAAATATTATGGCTACCTCCTGCTGCCATGTGCAAAGTATGTTTTATGTATGAAAACTGCATTTTGACCCTTGTCGCTATCACACAGATAAACAAAATGGAAGAACTTTTTATACAGCTGCTCAAACAGTCACCTGTATGCAATTTTGTACCTATAGTACCTATACCATGAAAAGGTTTTGACAGCCCTCTGTAAGTCTGAGTGTGTGTAATATCATCTCTGGGCACACGTCATTTAAAACAAAAAATGAGTGGGTCCAGACTATGTCGTTATTACCTCAATCTGATATGAGAACCAGCTGTTGGTTGTTCTTACTGTATATGTTTTTGTTTTGTTTTTTTCCACTACCACCAGGTCTCATGCCCCAAGTCTCTGCCTAGATCAACTGGCATGCTTGCAACAAACATATTCTGAGAAGCCGAGACGGAATATTTGTCTAAACAGAGGATGTGGCTCGGTGTTGGCCAGTGTACAGAAATGCCTGTCTAGCTACATCTAAACTGTAGGTCAAGAATGCATGTGACACAGAATGGAGCTTGGATACAGCACATTTTTGCAGAATTTGATTTGATTTGGGTTTTGGTGCTTAATGCTGTTGAGGAAAACAGGAAATTTGGGGAACAGAGTAACATCTGGTACGATACAGAACATGAAACATTATCCTCCAAAACTTGGTTTTTACTTCCTTGAACCAATAACCTTTTCTGCCTAATGGGCCTTTAGGTTTACAAGTGATGTGAGCAAAGTCTACTGCAACTGATAAAGTGTTTGTGTTTTAGTTTATGGCATTTTAGAGAACGGTACTGATCCTATATTAGATTTCAGTCAGCTTATCACTTAAATGGGATGCTGATTTAGCTGCTGTTTAGCTCAAGATTAGGACTTAAAGTTGTGATCTTGTCAATTTGTCATTCCCAGCAATTTTTCTTGAACACAGATTGGCTGATTTAACCGTGCCCATTATTAGCCAATGTGTTTGCTCAGTGTTTTACAGTAAATCACAGTGGGAAGCTGGGGCCTTCACCGCGGGTTTTGTTCCTAAGATTTCATGGCCTGTCTTGATGTTTTGCCGTGTCTCTGACGACAAGCGGGGCTGATCCCCATGCTTTTTATCTGCGGTGTGTTACCAAACCCACAACCACCACCCCCCCATTGATCCAGAGATATTTTCCAGGACTGGTGCATGGAGTGGTGCCAACTCAAATAGAGACCTGCCAGTGTGCCCTTTGTCTTCTCTGACACCGGCTGGAGTGGCGTTTTTCACCGACAGCCAGCATACGGCTGCTGGAGGCTCACAGACAGACAAGCAGGCAGAGTCTAAACTGTTAGCTCAGGCTGCTCTGTTTGCACATGGCTGGCGTTGATAGGCATGTCACCATGGGAACAGTCAGGGAGCCAGAACGTTGCTTGCCAGTACTTAGAGAAAAATGGAGATGATAAACTAGCAAAGTGTCAAAAGAGGCAGAATTGTGAAGAGAGTGTTTCTGGACTGACTGCTCTGTTCTGACTTTTTTTTTTTTTTTTTTTTTTTTTATGAAATCTAGCATAAGATGTGGCTGTTGTTCACATTCCTACCTTCATGGCTTATGCAGTTTATTTTCATCATTCAGTAACTGTGGAGAAGATCTTCGTCTTTTAGTTCTGGCCCATCTGTAGGGCAGACGTGGAGAATGGCCGCAGGAAGAGACCCCAACCTAAATTGAAGACTATGATAAGTGACTGCAACTGTTCATCTGTTACATTTTAGCCAGAGAGTAGATCTAATCACTGAGTTAAAAAAATGTATAACCGAACCTTCACAAACACGCATTTTGACATTGGTAGACATTGAGTGGAGGAAATGACATCATGCTTTTGATGTACATCATTAGAAAGTGATGGATGGATTCTGATGGCTGCTTATTAAAAGAGTGTTTATTCAGCAGTTTGTGAGGGAAGTGGTACAGTTTATTACAGCACAAACAGTTGGGTTTGTACCTTTAATGATGCTACATGGGCGTGGATGCTCATGTTGAGGTCAACTGCAGGTGGAACACTTCTTACTGTCCAATTAAACTGGTGCCTGGTCATTACTTTCTTAGCATTACCTTGTTTAGTTTGAAGAAATTTTGACTAGATTTATCAAATGAGGGTTATAGTAACCTCAAATGCACGTTATACATAATTATATTTGTGTTATATGTTCTGAATTGTTAGATCCATGTTTAAACCAGTCTAAAGTGAATATGAGTGCTCCATGCCACTGTTGTGTGGCAGTTGGAGTTGTAATGTTTTTCTGCAAAACAGCCACATTTAGTTTAGCTTAGTCAAGACTATGAAATTTTGATCATGATATTTAGAAGTCTTGATTTTTTAGAAACTGTTAATGATGATGACAGCGATTATATTGCATTGACCAATGGTAAGTCATTTAATCCGTGAGCCAACATGTTTCGTAGTGTGTGTGCATTGTTAGCAGGATTGTGTGCATCCCGCCTGGCTTTCATCCAACATTAACATGAGTCTTTCTTTCTGATTTACAGAGGGATCTTCCTAGACACCATCCTGCCACGCTATGATGTGAATGGAGTGCGACCACCCATTGGCCAGAGAACCAGACTGAGCAAGGGAGATATCGCACAGGCACGCAAACTCTACAAATGCTCCAGTAAGACCAAAATGACAGCTTCTGTCTGCTATGGGTTTGCTACTTGCTACTTTGCTGTGGGTCTACTACTATTCCAACATGGATGCATGGTCTATTTTTACATCTGTACGCAACATAGTCCTGAGAGCTCCTCCTGCCTTCCCCAGATGCAGCTCACATTGACTGGAAATAGCCAAGTATCCAGTACTGATGTGGTGTGGCTGGCTACAGTGTCCGAAACTCCCAAGCTGGGAGGAGTATAAACACTATCCAGGGACTCTTGACGACAATGGCTAAAACAATTGTTGTCTACACATCACAGCATGTACAAACCGTGCAACTATACACTAAGAAGAGTTATGTAAGCCTGGCACCTTTCCGAAGCATTCAATTTGTTTATGCTTTTATAGAGGAGAGCGAGGATTTAATACTACTGAAGTAAACAGAATTTATAGTATTAACAGATGTACAGTGAGAATAGCCTTCTGCTCAATAGATTTGATGTTAATTGTAGGTCAGGCCAGGATAGCTGAGCTGTCAGCCTTACATGAAAGCTCAGTGAATAAACATGATGACGTGACAGATCACCAGAGATGGACCAGCTGCTGTGGTTTTAGACACAACTGGAAGTTTTAACCTTAAATGGATCTATACATGTCGGTGAAAGCATTTTCTCTCTTCATGGCTATCTGCGTCTTATGAGAAAGACTGGATGATGTGGCACATATCGGGGGGGATGAAGCAGTGAGTGTATGCATGTGTTCCTGGAAAAAAAAAATCCTTAAAAGCCACAGATCTCCCAAATGTGCAGTATTCCTGGGGTAATGTGTGTGCCTGTGTGCTTGTTGACAGTCTAGTACTGGCAGATTTCTGCCAAACATTATTACTCACAACTTTGCTCAAGGCTCCTCATTTTATTGCTTCCACACAATCCTCGAGGGAGACAATAAACACAAACAGTTTCTTTACTCCTACTAAATGCAGCCCAAGGTAAAGATAACACGGAGGAAATACTGAGTCCATATGCAGTTCCCAAGATGGACAACAAAAGCTACAGATCTACTCTGTCATTTCCACTCAGTCTTATTTGAACACATCTTCCCTCACTTGGCAGGAGCCTCCCTCAGTCATTTCATGAGGCTGTGTTTTGTTTTTGGAGTCAGTCTTCTCACACTTGCACACTTAGGTTTGCCAGTCAAACTGAGGGTGGTTTTTCATTGGCAACGCATACATAATGCATCGCATCCTCCAAAGGGCTGGGGTATTTATAGTGGACCAGGTTTATTTTCAGAGGATGCTCAGAGTGTCTCACACCTTTTACTCCTTTGTGTGATCATCATCATCATCATCTGGAGTAGTTGCGGGGAGGGGAGAGTCAAGAGGCTGCAGATGAATATTATTAGCAGATGTGTCTTTGAACATAAAAGAGCTGCCCTTTACTTTACATTTGGTGCTATAATTCCAGCATCTGTCTCTGCTGCAAGGTTTCAAGGGATTTAATTTAGAGCTAATGTCTATATTGTTTGAAACAGGGATTCATGCGTTTTCAGGCAGAGACGGGTTGGCAGTGCAATACTTAGACCTTACATGCATTGGTCTGTTTGTGTGTGTTTTTTTTCCCCCGTACAAAGGATGTGGGGACAGTCTACAGGACAGCAATGGGAACTTCTCCTCTCCTGGCTTCCCCAACGGATACTCCGCCTACATGCACTGCATCTGGAGAATATCAGTCACGCCAGGGGAAAAGGTATGTGTATATGGAAAGTGCCAGATCAGCATTGAGATGCCTTATAACAAGCAAGCACCACTGACTGCATATAATGATATAGATGTGGTGACTCTTGTTACTTCTCATTTGTTTGAGCATTAGTAGTGTGTGACCTTTGGCCTGTACTGTGTCGGTAATCACACTCTCTTTTTCTTTAAGATCATTCTGAACTTCACCTCCATGGATCTGTACAGGAGTCATTTGTGTTGGTATGACCACGTGGAGATCCGAGATGGATACTGGAGGAAGGCGCCACTCAAAGGTCAGTTACCCTGGAGAATATTGTGCCAGGGCCACAACTGACTTTTATCATTGATTAATCATAATATTATTTCTAGATTCATTCACCAAAATGTCTTGTTTGGTCTAATCAGTATCCCTGAATTCAGAGATATTCAGTGTATTATTGTAAAAGTAAAGAACCAGGAAATTAGCCTGATTTATTGTGGAAATTGTTTCTGGGCTATTGATACAAGGACCGATGGTAGTGACAGCTAACCACGGGTTTAAATATATAAAATATGTAAATACATTTTTAAAACTGTTGGGTAAAGTTTTGATTGTGTCAAAGTTTCAGCCAGTCATACCCAGGACATAGACTATACAAATTGACCAAACATTAAATGCTAACATACAAATGATGGTTGGAAGTTGAGTTCCTGTCTGTTTTTGTTTATATTTTGAATACCCTTTGTCTTCTCTCTGGCAGTGTATTTGGTTTATACATAGTAAAAAGCAGAGTAGAAAATTTTCAATAAAACAGTCAACTTTGTCTGCAATTTGTTGGCAGCAGTGAAACACAAGATGAAGCAGAGTTAAGTAGGGAGATGACACAGGGGGTAAAAAAGTTTTAAAATTGTTTCTTTTGGCTACTAGGACTGTGAAAAGTTATCCCAAAGTGTCATAATGATCAGATCTGTATTTCCTCACCTGTGACTCAGGTCGTTTCTGTGGTGATAAGCTGCCTGAGCCAATCATCTCCACCGACAGCAGACTGTGGATTGAGTTCCGCAGCAGCAGTAACTGGGTGGGAAAAGGTTTCTCTGCCGTTTATGAGGGTAAGCACCCGTTTCCTGACCTCTCTGCACCTCATTTCAGCACATTGATCAGCTGACTGAATGCACGGCCAGTCACACATCCAACAATGTGCCTAAGAAGCTGCAATAATATCCCCGGTTTTTGGCGCTCTTACTGCTGATGTATCAGGCACTTTACACTGCATTAATTAGATTTTGGCTGGCCCTCACTTTCAGCTTTATTGTGCCCAGACTGTGCAAAGGGATGATGTTTGTTTGTGGTAGCTGGTGGTGATGGAGGCATTTCAACAAATCCACATTGTGTAATTCTGAACAGTCAGCACACGTTTTTGTTTTGTTTTTTTCCCAGAGGCATGTGCTGATGATATTGCTATCGAGGGAGTTTGTTTTTATTGTTGTTACTATCACATGCAGCCATCTGTGGTGGGGAGGTGAAGAAGGACAATGGCCAGATCCAGTCCCCCAACTACCCCGATGACTACAGGCCTAATAAAATATGTGTGTGGAAGATTTCTGTAGCTCAGGACTACCACGTAGGCCTTACCTTCCAGTCTTTTGAGGTAAGACACCAGTCCTTTGCTCTATATTAAGCCTAATCGTGTTTATTTTTTGTGAATTTTTATGATTAATTTGCCCTGCTATAACCTCAAACCCTCTACCCTTTCTCAGATTGAGAGGCATGACAGTTGTGCCTACGACTACCTGGAGGTGCGCGATGGAAACACTGAAAACAGCCCTCTGCTGGGCCGCTTTTGTGGCTATGACAAGCCAGATGACATCAAAAGCAGCTCCAACCAGCTGTGGATGAAATTTGTTTCAGATGGTTCTGTCAACAAGGCTGGCTTTGCTGCCAACTTCTTCAAAGGTGAGAGGTTACGGTTTGTATCATCATAATAATGTCATCATCAGAAATCTATCTATATATTTTAAATATTCAAATACAGTATTTTTGTTCCTCTTGCAACTTTGGGTTCTGTGCGCCCCCCTTGGTTAGCCTGTCTCTACTGTTGTTGTGTTTTCTCTCATAATTCATTGAGCCAGGAGACCAGCTAAAAAGGGTCCTAACATGTCTTTGTTTTCAGAGATGGATGAGTGCTCCAAACCGGACAACGGTCGCTGTGAGCAACGCTGTGTCAACACACTAGGCAGCTACAAGTGTGCCTGTGAACCAGGCTATGAGCTGGCTGCAGACAAACGCAGCTGTGAGGGTAAGTACCGGGAGAAAAGTTAGGCAGCTCTGCTCACCATATCATTTACATGCTAAAGCACTTTACACAGTTAACCGCCCAAATACAATAAGTACAGTCTTTCCTGTAAGACAGAAAACATGCCAGCAGTGATGCTTGTACTGGCTGGGCACTGTCTTGAGTCACAACAATGCAAGCATTATATTTATCTCAAATTATATGTTGTTGTTTAAGCTCTATCTATGAGTACACAGGCTGTACAATATCTGGCTCACCACACCTAGAGGAAGTCAGGTGTCACAGCAGCTTTGCACTGCCTACAGATGTTCAGCATATGAAGTAGATTTTTTTTTTTTAGTTGTTGTATAAAATAACCAGATTGAACTGAAATAACTTTTATTAAACATTGCAAGTTTTACCATTCCAGTATCCAGGGGCATTGTTAGACATAAAGCACAGGCACAGGCCCCCCTGACTCAAATCATGCAGTTATTTTTCCTGAATGTCTAGTGCATGAATGAAATGTGCTATACATTGTACTACCTGAATTTCCCTCGGGATCAATAAAGTATCAATCCATCTATCTATATGAACTTCCCTTGCCTAGCCCACTATTCCACTGCCATACTACTGCTAGTGAAAGTGAAACAACTACTGGTAAAGGTAAAAATGTATGAAATTATTTACTTCAACATACATTAAGAACATTTTCAACATGTTTTAATGGTGTAAAGGTCTGGGCCTGTATTGCACATTTCTTTGCATTCTTCTGCATTTCACACTACATATTGTGCAATGGATGGCTGGTAGTCACACACCTTTCTCCCTGCACAGACAGCTTCCTCCACACCTGTTTGTTAAATGTGCATAAAACAAACATCACGTGGACCGTGTGACAAAATCATCAAATATTATGTTATATTCATTACATTCAGAATGAATAGTCCAAGCTTAACATAGACCACTATATGTGATGTGTTATGGAACATACTTGGCATTCATTTTATTTCATGTAGTGCTCCGATAAATAGCGTTTTAAGAGTAGTCCAACTGATCACATGCGTTGATGTACAGAGGTCTAATTTACTTCACATTCAACATCCGTGTCTGGTGACGTGCTAGCTAACTACAGCCAGGTCTTACTGTCTCGCTCTCATCTCTCTGAACCTCTTCCCTGTCTCGGCCTCTTCTAAAGAATTTTCTTGTGTCCATTTACAGGAGTCAGTAATGTTTGAGTCAAAATAAAGATCATTAGTATTGTTCAAAAACTTAATTTTGTCCCTTTCACATACCTCAGTCCATTCCTTTCTTTTGTTTTGCGCACCAGTACATGGATTACTGCATGTGCCCTGCAGTGCACCAGTTATGATGTGCACAACGTGGTGTACAAACCCCGATCACTGCTCCTCAGCTTGTATTTTGCTTTGACATTCTGGATTAGGACAACAAATTAATTCTTTTCACGTTTTTATCAATCTAAATTAATCCACTGCCAAATTTAGGAGCTTGTTAAACCTCGAATGTGTGAATTTACTGTGGCACAGCAGTTCAACACTGGGCCATGTGCCCCAGTAAAAGGGGTCTAATGACGCATATGGGAATATCCAGTCTATACAAACCGCAGTCCCTGCAGCTGGTAAGGATCCACACTGCACATTCCTTTGGAGAATAGCGAGGTGAAGGCATGGCTACCACCAGTTGTTGTAACTCGCTACGTATTGCGTAACTCCAACTATAAAGCATGCCTGAGTGCTCACAGGAAGGTCAGTAATTGGGGTTATTCAGCACACTGAAATGATATTTTAGAGAGCTCTCAGTTTAACTGAATGGTTTGCAACTTTTGGAATATGTCCTGTTGAAGCACGTGTGGTGATAGAATGTATTTTCTGTCTGCACATCCGCATCTGTTTCAAGCTATTTGTTGTTGTCTCCTCGCATGTTATGTTTTTTGTTCAGCTGCCTGTGGAGGCTTCATCACCAAGCTGAATGGGTCAATCACCAGCCCGGGTTGGCCCAGAGAGTATCCTCCTAACAAGAACTGCATCTGGCAGCTGGTCGCGCCCACGCAGTACCGCATCACTCTGCTCTTTGACGTCTTCGAGACTGAGGGCAATGATGTGAGCACTGGGGTTATTATGAATCAGCACGGGGTGGGTTTGTTCTGTGTTGTCTCTGTCATGGCACATCTCTCCGTATTCATAGCGAATAATATCTTCCTGTCCTTCATGTTTCATAATTAGAATCAAATAAAATGCCTGGGATTCTTCACATGCTGTGCCTTTATACTCAGGTTTGTAAGTATGACTATGTGGAGGTACGCAGTGGGCTTTCAGCTGATTCAAAGCTACATGGGAAGTTCTGTGGGGCAGAGAAACCAGAAGCTATCACCTCTCAGTACAACAACATGCGCATCGAGTTCAAATCAGACAATACAGTGTCCAAAAAGGGCTTTAAAGCACAGTTCTTCTCGGGTGAGTTCTCGGACAGAGTTGCTACAGAATATACTGTAGCAAGTCTTTTTGTTCGAAGCTGCTGTCTGTCAGTCTTCAAGGGGAACAGTCACTAAGGTTGTGCTCCTGTGCTTCCTTAGACAAAGATGAGTGCTCTAAGGAGAATGGTGGCTGTCAACATGAGTGTGTCAACACCTTTGGGAGCTACAGTTGTCAGTGCAGGAGTGGCTTTGTGCTGCATGACAACAAACACGACTGTAAAGAAGGTATTTCACCTACATTTTTCTCTGTTGTGGCCCATTTATCCCCGTTTTCAACCTGTTCTGTTGTATTTAGAGCAGCCGTTAGGGTCAATGAGCACATGCTTTCTAGTGTCAAAAACAATCTGAGTGCAGCCTAAGCGTTGCTCTGTTTGGTTTAAGGATGTTACAGAGGCCCGTGTTGACTCTTTGTGATGTCTTTTTACAGCTGGCTGTGATCACACTGTGAATAGCGTGAGTGGCCTTATCACCAGTCCCAATTGGCCAGATAAATATCCCAGCAAGAAGGCATGCACCTGGGCACTCACCACCACTCCAGGCCACCGCATCAAAATTGTATGGGCCACTTCCTCTGTATAATTTCAATCATGTGTGCAGCTTATTTGTGTAATTGAATCACTAAATCCACCGAGAACATCTGTGTTTACTGTGCTGGTGTCAGAAACTGTTGTGACCTTCCTAACGAGGATGTGTGGCTCCCCCTTCTGTTATTATCGGTGTTTTTGTCTCCTTTGTAAAAGATGTACAGTAGATTATTTAACAGAAAATCAGTAACCAACCATGCAATATCAAAGCATGTCATTCTTGCCTCTGTTTCTAAATAACAGTGCAAAACATGGAGGAATATGATTTTGTTAGACATTGCTTCTTAAAATCTACCGTGCTTTTGTGCTTTTTTCTTTCTTTTTCAGTGCAGACAAGCGACAGTCTGAAAATAACATACATTACTATGAAGATAATGTCATTGTATTTTAAAAGGAAGCCTAAAAAACTTTGATTTTTGTTCATTTCTGTTAATTTCTTTCCATTTCATTAAGGATACTCACCTGCCATCTTGTTTTGTTACAGGAATTCAAAGAGATTGACATGGAGGCCCACTTGGAGTGTGCTTATGACCACATTGAGATTTATGATGGGCGTGATGGAAAAGCACCCAGTCTGGGTCGCTTCTGTGGCACCAAGAAGCCCCAGCCCATTATGTCTAGTGGAAACAAGCTGTTCATTCGCTTTTTCTCTGATAATTCTGTGCAGAAGAAAGGATTTGAGGCTTCCCATAGTGCAGGTAAAAACAGGTGATGCTGCAGCAGTGCCCAGTGTCTCTTTCAGTTGAAGAGATAATACAATATTAGTAAGAGAGATTTGAGGAAAAGGTTTTGTTTGTTCATCATTAAGTAACTCCACATGTGTAATACAGTATTTAGTTTTGGTTACAATTCCCTGCCCTGTCTGAGAATGACTATGAGTCATATTTAATTGCAGAGCATGTTTAATAATCCTGTGTATCTGGATGACTGTAAAACCATAAATGAGCCACTGATGAACAAGTACAGCAGCTGGTCTTGTTTCTTATCAGGGATGCCCTGTGTGTGCGCAAAATACCCAATTCAGCTCAGTTTTCTGTCCACAGAGTGTGGAGGCCGTCTAAAGGCTGAGGTCAAAACCAAGGACCTGTTCTCCCATGCCCAGTTCGGGGACAATAACTATCCCTCAGCCTCTGACTGTCAGTGGGTGATCTCGGCAGAGAAAGGCTACGGCGTGGAGCTCATCTTCCAGACTTTTGAGATAGAGGAGGAGACAGACTGCGGCTATGACTACATGGAACTTTTTGATGGCGCTGACACCAAGTCTCCACGGCTGGGACGCTACTGTGGCTCAGGGGTGAGTACATTTCTCAATCAATTGCTATTCTCTGAATGTCTTTTCTTTCACAAATACAGCCGGCTTGTCACAGCACTTTCTCCGTTTTGCTGTATATCAGCAGGACTTTTTAGAATTAGGGCTGCTGTTGAGTGACCTTCGCCAGTGAGTATTTATAGATTTTCTTTTGTGGACTACCCTGGAGCTTTTGATTTCAGTTTGTACTCCAACTTTAATCACTCTGTTAAAGTTGACATCTTTGGGAGTACTGCTGTGGAGGCGGTTTTATGGCAACACATGCTGTCACTCCCTGGATACTGGTAGCAGATATCAGAGTCTCTGCCACTGGGCCGTAACTGTGAATTAATCAGCCGATGTTGAGGCTGTGGCCAGAGTCTGGAACAATGAGGCCAGCAGGGAATAGAAACTCAAGTTTCCTCAGGTCAGAGAACAGCTTGATTTCATTTACACACTTCAGTAATAAGCTCTGGCCTTTTACTTAAGCCTGTTCCTCTGAATCATTCGCTGGAGGGGACATAACACCCTCAGAACCCTGGAGAGCAGCTCCTCAATCAAGTTTCCTTTTATAAAACAGGTCGAAATAAACTGACACAATTCAGTTCAAAGTAGGATGAAAACTCAATATAGTGCAGGGAGGCGTACTTTTAGCCTGGGGGCTTTTCTCCATTAAATTGTCGACTACATATTGCTGGGTCTATAATAACATTTGTCAGCCTTCTTCTTGTGTTTTAAATTCCTTTCCCAGTGAACCAGGACTTATTGGCTGTTGTAGATATATTATTCATGTTAGGAATGGCAGCTTTAATCAGCAGTCTGCTGTTTTCACAGTTGGTTGCACAAGCTTTGGCTGTTCTGATGTAGCAGCGCTTGGATATGCAGCAGCTACAGGGCAGCTCCCTTAGCACCTCAACCAACTAATAATTTTTCAGTACGATGTTCTGAATTAATTTTCATGTGACATCACTATCCTGACATACAGCCAGGTCAAGTGTTGCATATTTTCTGTGCTCATGTAATGCCGTTAACTCCCCTTTAGTTTCTCTGTAAACCTTATGGATGACTTGATACTACAGACAGCAGAAATATCAGTAGGGCCTGGGAAAGTTTTTTGGCCTGTCACATGCCAGTGCTGGGACACTGTAGAGGGTGCTGTGGCCTGTGAGCCACAAAAACTGGCCCTCTGGTCTGTCATGCAGGTGGTGGAATCACAGGTGGAGATGAACAGCAGAAAAAAAAAATCACTCTTAAAGGGCCAGCACACCTACAGTACATAATCTAAAAGGCAACATACAACCAAGCAAAAATAAAAACTAATAACTACAAACATGTACTTGCACTCCTGCTAAGTTAACCTACACAGAATGGGAATAAAATAAATACTTTGTGTTGCAGATTAGCATGGAAACATGGATATGTCAAATGTATTTTCTAGTGTTGTGGCATAGTGGGATATGACATCAGAAAAAGCTACATTCTGACAGACAAATTAACTGTTTTATATCCAAAACATATTCACACAGGTCATTATGTTAAATCAGAGGGTTTCAACCAGTGGTCCGTGGCCCCCTGGTGGTCCGCGGAGGCATTGCAGGAAGTCCCTGACCATGCATTCAATAGTGTGCTGTAGTTTCACTGTGGAAATCTTTTGAAAACACATTTCCATTTGGTACTCATGGTGTGTGAATAATCAAATTCATGCAAATGTATAACATTTAGGAACTTTCTACAATTAAAATTGTGTCCATCCAGTGTCTCTATCCCACAACAGTGGTCCACAGATTATTTTTTAGTCAGAATGATGGTCAGAATTGAAAACCCCTGTGTTAAATTGTACAAGAGAGTCACTGGTAGGGCAGAAAACAGCGCCCTCTGCTGTGGCCCAGCACTGTCACACTACAGGCTGAAAAATATTCCCAAGCCCCTCTCAGAAATATATTAAGTTCTGTCCAGTAAATTGTTTTGTTCAGGGAAGAAATTAGCTCTGTGTAGTGGTGCGCCTGCCATTAATCATCAGAATATTTTTATACTCTCTTCAAAACCTGAATTAGAATAAAGCAGGAAAGGGCCAGCTCTGGTCCCACAAGCTTACATGGCCCCTGGTTGTTACAGAACAATAACTCCTCTGCAGTCAGAAGCCATTCATCATGGTCACTGATTTGTCTTTAGTTTCAGAATGTGAGAAGTGTTCAGTTTGACAGCACTTCAATTAAAACAACCAGAAACTGACATCCATAAATGAATCTGTTTTGTCCCTCCTGACAGCCTCCAGAGGAGATCTACTCAGCCGGTGACTCCATTGTCATCAAGTTTCGCTCCGATGATACAATCAACAAAAAAGGGTTTCACGTCCGCTACACTAGCACTAAGTTCCAGGACACACTGCACTCACGCAAGTGACCAGTGGGGGCCAGAAGGGGTCGTGCGGGGCAAAGGGGCAAACGGAGGGGCCCCCAGGGGAGGCGCCAGCCTGACGCTCGGAAACCTTCGGCCACCAAGATGAATCAGACACAACAGAACAGCCGGAAGACCACCACCCGCACCTCAGCTCCTAGGGGCTCTAGCTCCCCCCGCAGACTGTGAGGAGTAAAGCCATTCCGCAGTACACTTGTTTTTACCTTTATATGGTTAGGATTGGGGTGGGAGGGTGAATGTCTGCTTTAGCTGGACAGCAGGGGAAAATTTATTGACCCAGTCCCGTCCAGATATTTTTTTTTTGTTATTTTGTTCATTTTTTTTTTTAAAATCATGCCTTCTAATGAGAGGCACAAAGGAAAACAGCAGATTCTCAGGACCTGTAGGAAGGCAGGCATCAGCTGGACAGATCTGTGCTTTTGTCAGGCCGGCCCACCACTTCCAGGGGGAGGAGAGGAAGAGGAGGAGGAGTATAGGAAGGTCTCCTGTACTCCTCAATAATTGTTCTCCTCTCTTCACACTCATCCCTTTGGTTCAAGGATTCATATCTGTAAGTGGATTAGAAGGACTTGACTTGAGATTTTGATACTGTATGTCAGTCAGTTGCATGTAATTACAAGGAAAGAAGGAAAACTGTACAGTGACAACACCAGCATTTGTAATTGGCATTGTCCCAGCAACCAGTGGCAAGATTTTTGCTGTTACCATTAACAAGGAAATTAAGGAAGCAGTTATCTTATTAAAGGACTAATAAATGAAATGAGGTCCATGTCTTCTGGTTGGTAATTGCTTGCCTGATGACTGGCTATTACTGTACCTCCATGTATAAAGTAATGTGTATGATCTTTCAAAGGGAACATGTGCTTTTCTCAGCTC
The DNA here is from genome assembly GCF_001952655.1 of Monopterus albus. NCBI lineage: Eukaryota > Metazoa > Chordata > Actinopteri > Synbranchiformes > Synbranchidae > Monopterus > Monopterus albus. The sequence goes on from NW_018127903.1 coordinate 53,802, forward strand.
AAACCAGTTAGCACTTTACAGTGAATTGTTCCAGAATCATGAGCTTATGAATTTTTGTGAAATGCAATGCCAGTTCACTTATTTTTAAATGCATTTTATCTCTCTTATTCCCCATTGTTTTTTTTAATTGCTCCATTTAGTTCCTCAGGCATACTTGAACATTGTGTGTGCCCTGTAACATGGGGTAATAAAGAAATGACTTGTTTCAGTGTTGATTTACAGTTCTGATGTAAAATAATTTCTCTCCAGGGAAAATGCCTTTTCTTGGTACAATGAAGTATTTCTCAAGAACCAAATGAGCCTGGGTATTTATTGTTATAGTAATTACATATAAAATGTAAAGGTACTGTTGAAATTAGCCCTATTGTATAGCCACTGGTCTATGTTGAATATACTGTGTTGCTCACTCCTTTCTTTTCTCTATTTATTTCTCATTCAGCACAGTGAGAATAATGTGTGACATTATAGCAGTGTGACACACCTGTTTGACATCCGACCTTTGTTCAAAATACTGATTGCCTATATTGTGCCGTTAAGTTAAACCATGTCCTGCAAGTTGCTGGTTGAGTGACAGGAGTAAGAGAACTGAGAACTGTGATGGCACACTGGTCTGTGTTTGAAATAGGCTTCAGAGGAATGTTCTGACAACTGGGGAAAAAACAAGAAACAACAGGGCTAAATATAAATATACCTTATTCAATTTATCTGATTCACTATTGATAAATGCAGCTTGTCATTTCAGACCAGGAAAGCAGTTTCCATTTTCATCTTCCTAAATATTCATTCCCTTACTGTAACCTCAGTGTCCCTCGATAATTATTCCATTACTATTCTGTTGTGCTTTTTCATAAAAGCATGAGGAGCAGAGCAGTGTTGTTGCACAGGAAACTGTCGAGAGTGACACGACTGAAATTGGGGTTCTCACTCTACTTAACCCAACAGAAACTACCGCCAAATATACACAAACATAACAAGACTGCAGTCTGGGTGAGAAGCTGTTTGGGTAAATACATTTTAAAAGGATCAAGACAAGTTCACCTTTATAAAGGATTTTTTTTTATTCTGAAAGGTCCAACTATTTTACCTCTTTTACTTAAATTTGTTTTATTTTGGTGATGGAAATTCACATACAGTATTTGTCCAATTCTTTGTTTGATTATCTACATATATGACGTACTGTATTTTGGATTTGTGTAATCTGGTGTACCTTTACTACACTGATTGAAATGTGCCCTTTCTCATTTTGATCAAGAGTAAATGCAGCAAAGTCATATGCCTACTTAGACAGAGAAGTAATACAAATAAAAACATTAGAGTTGGCATTGTCATTCAATGGTCAAAAGGAAGTGTCTTTGCTAAGTAAGAGAAAACTATGTTGCTATTTCTTGAGCAGAAAATAAACTTTTCATTTCTCAAATTATGTCTTTATACACCAGCTGCACATACTTGTTATGTAGAAGAAAATGAAACACGAGCTTGTGTAAAAATGGCCCATTAACTCTAAAGAAGTTCCTGGTGCTAACAGCTGATTTCTTATTCTGCTGCAACATAATAAATTTGTTGCTCCTTCTGTAAAATAATGAACAGGATTCTCCAGAATGAAAGTTCTGGTATGGTTTTTCTGCATTTACTCAAAATATTTTACATCTTCCCACTGTTGTTCCTGCTGTTTCCATCACAGCAGGAAAGCCATTAAACATTACGGCGCTGCAGTTCAATGTTAAATCTGAGCCATTTTATATGAATAATTAACAACAGCCAACTGGAGATGTGGCACTGTCTGCTGTAGCTCTCCCAGGGATTATATGGCTGTAAGTGAACGGTGACAGGTCCTCATTCTGCTCCCCTGCACTGTTACATAACAATGCAGGAGAAAACAGTACTGAGCTTCCACAAAAGAAAAGACCTGAGGCTTTGTGCACCTGCTTTATTTGACATCCACAAGTAACTTACACACACGCACACACACAGACACACTCGCACAGAACAGAAATTTACTGCTCTTGCTGCAACTGAGTCAGTCCCTCTCTCTAACCATTATTGTGTTATGCGGTTTGACAAATGGCCCCTCACCTTCACTGTGGAGTGGACCGGAGCTGGCATCAATCGATGTTTGAGTGGTGCTCTAAATTGTGTGAGAGTTGTGGGGAGGGGTATCAGAATGGGTTACTGTGAGTGTCTACTAGGGCGTGTAGAGCGTACACCTGAGGAGCTGACAAGAGGTCTCTTTCAATTGGTGCTGATGACAAAAATAGAGACCTTGAAGCAGTTTGAGGTCTAAAATATAAACATGTGGCGAGGGTGAGAAAAAAGATCTTGTGGTGAGTACTGGCATTCACACTTCCTCAGCAGAATGTATGAAAGCTGCACATTGAGACATTTACATCACACAGTTACATTTAACAAAACTGTGCACAGTATAAATTTGGCCTATACAACTTTTAATCCAGCCACAGCAGGACATCATAACCTTTGTTACAAATGTGGCTGAAAACATAATTCAATGCACAATTAAGACAACACAAATAATTTAACAAGCGAGATGTTTCACAAAATGACCACTGTGAACACTAATCTTCACAGACGAAAGAATTCTGACAGCATTCACCACAGCGAGTCACAGAACAGTCAGTACCCCTTCACAGCTCGGTACGTTACGCTGATGAGAATCTGTGACTCAGCCAGTGTTTCCCAACAGTTACTCAATCATCTTCAACTCATGGTTGAGGGCGAGAAGAAGAATACTTCAACCTGAATCATCATGTCAACCCTACTTTGACTCACATAGCCATTTACACTATAATTTAGAAAAAATACCCCAGCGGGTAAGAATTTCTCCCAATACTTTCAATCCACTGATCAATACAAGTGAAAAAACAAGTCTTTTCTGATGACAAACTGTTAATTATGGAGTTGATTCTGACATCTTTGTGCTGTAAAGTACAAGATCAATTACTGATCTGATATTCCTCATAATCATGGAGGAAAATACAGTGCTAACAGTTCTCATAGCTTTGCGTACTGAGGACGCACTCCTCCACCTGACATCACTATGAATTGATGGGCAGTTGTGTTTATGTGCTGATTGACTGCCAGGCCAGTGCTCCCAGTTGTCCTCCTATCCAGCACAAAGCTGCTCCCACAGCTGTGGCCGCCATCACAATAAGGCTGGCCTTCAGGACAGCACTGGGCGGCCTATTAAAGTGGGCAGGGGCCATGCACGCCAACAGGGCCACAGTCACAGTCAGGGTAAACAAAATGGAAACGGCGGTGTTAATGGCCACTATCTGGCCAAACTTGGCAAAAGGCACAATGACACAGAAGAAGAGAGGCACAGTGGAGATCACTGTGGTGACGGCGCTGGACACTATGGCAACGCCCACATGGTTCACTGCCTCCAGGGTCCGCCTCCGTCTCTCAGCCGGAGGCTCCTGCAAGCAAAACGGCAGATTAATGGGACGAGCCACTCCTCTTTATTCATGAGCCTTCACAGCGCTCCTCTCCTTATTAACTCCAAAATCGTAGTCATTAGCTTCTTTTAACATGTTTTTAAACACAAGACAAAGTGTGGAAGCTTCTCTAATTGCTCATACGTGCTGCTGTGAAACAAATTTAAACTCCCCTACCAGATTATGACCAAACACAGAGGGCAAGGTCTCCCCAGCCAGCAGGTACCCCTCCACCAGGTGAAGGCAGTAATCCACTGAAGATCCAACAAGTATAGACAGAGAAATGGCCTCCACTGCTCCCATCTCCCAGCCCAGCCAATACATGACTGCCACCACCAGACAGATCACACCTGTTCAAGGCCATAAATTCAGAGTTACATACACATGATCGCAACCTAGGCCTGAATATTTCATTTTAAGACACATTTTTGGGTGTCTCAGCAGGTCATTTTGAAACCTGAATGTACCACTTCTTCTCTTACCTACTATGGTTATGAGTACTGGCAGTAGCAGTAAATGATGTGCAGTAAACACAGACACAGCTGCCACGCAGATGGCCAGAGACAGTAACAGACTCCAGAGGGCACTCTCCACACCTACAAAGACCAGTATTTTATTAGATTTTTACATGCAGCTGCTCTCACTCGCTATTGCCTATTAATCCATCTTGAAATTCCAGAAGAAAACCCCACATCTCTTTAACGTGCCTGCCACCTCTCACTTGCCTATGATTTCCATGAATATCTGCTTCCAGTGCTCACAGGTCTGGAAGCCTCGTTGCAGAGCAGAAGACTGCGGGAGGCTGGCGAGTTGCTCCTGGATGAAGTTCTCCCACTGAAGGAAATCAGAATAGGTTTGAAAGGAGGATTTCCCCTTGTACGTGGTCTTGGGAGAGGACAGGCAAAGCATTAGGGTTGACAACCAGCTCTGATACGTGCTGTGCTTTCATGCATTAAGATGAAAAGCTGAAAAGGCACTTACAGACTCAAAGGCCATAGACAGCCAGCGGACCTTGCCTCCGTGCATTCCCACTGCTCCGTGGGAATGCTGCCCTGGGAGCAGGTTGGGTTCAGGGAGAGAGTGACACTCAGGATGGAGCAGAGGCAGTACAGAAGACAGCTTGTTGCCTGAGGGGAACAGAGGAAAGAACAAACCCTTTAAAGCACTTATCTGAGCATTTATGGTCCTCTAAGTATGATTTTTTTATTAGACTGTTAAGCTTTCATTTGAATGCATAAAAAATTCACTGAGTGTCTTCTACCCAGTTGTTAAGTACTTTATATTTCTGTTTTGTACTGGTACTTTTGCTTGATGACCAATTAACACACTGATTTATCAAGTAGATTTTTCGGAGTTACATACTTTATATGATCCTTTTATGCTTCATGGTGAATTGTGTGCGGATGTTACCTGAAGGCAGGCACTGTGCTCCTCCTGGTTTCACAAGCTGTCTGTTTGCACTAACAGCTTTACAGATTTTGCAAAGATGCCCCATCTCCTGGAAAATATCAAAGTCTGGATCCAATATAATGCTGCCCTTTAGAGAAAATTAAACAACATGGCAACATTATGAAAAAAATATTTTCAAATCTGGCTTTCTATATCTATCTACAGCCAGATCGATAGATAGATAAATAGATGTGATCCTCACCATATCCCCAATAACATGGTTGTCCTTGTGTTCACTTCGGTTGACTCCCAGAATCCCAAACACCAAAAATACCATAGCTCCTGTGTCGACCAGAGGACGCACCGCTGGGCGGCCACACACACCACCACTGCATGGGTTGAAGCCAAATGTTTTAGATGGTTTCATACTGGCACTGGATGAGGGATCTTTGAAAACAGAACCAGAGAAAAGTCCCTCAAGGACAAGTATCCATGCTGTGTAAGTATCTGTACAACTACAATAATGTGAGCCCTCTAGCCAATTTTCCAGAGTGTGCCACTTTAAGAAATGATATTTTGTAAAGTGTCATACCACTGTATTTCTCTATTTTTAAAACTCAACCTGAGAATAAGGCATTTTTTACAGTGTGACACACAGTGTGACAACAGTTTTCCTGATGTGTTAACAAACCGTCTTTATGTTAACAAGGCTTTCTGACACTGTGACACTTCCTTGCTCACCACTGGGAAGAGGAGTATAAAAGGTTCCCTGTGTGGGCCCATCAGGCCCAGAACTGACACCGCAGCCAGGTGGGTTGACACACACTCTGCTGGGATGAGGTCTCAGGCGGCGCTGTGCAAAGTAAAGCCGTCTACGAAGAGAGAGCAGAGCTGAAATGACAGATGCCCCACTAAAACAACATGACAGTACATCTAAATTGTACTCGTATTTTTCCCCTTTGTGCTTTCACCTGCTGTGCTGCTGCGTAACTGCTGCTACATAAAAGGAAAACTCTGGCGTCCAGCCATGATGGGGGTCACATGAGCCAGACGTGATCATCCAGCTGGGGTACGGGTGGTACACATGGGTAACACACACTGTCATTCTGGTGGTGTAATTGCTGCAGGGCTGATTATATGCCTATTACAATAAAAAAAAAAAAAAAAAAGATTAGCCATAAGCTGCTCTGGGGGCACATATTACAGTTGGGAGACTTAACACTTCTACTAATTATAAAAACAGAAATCATGAAGTTGACTTGATCTGCTTCCAAACCTGAAATGATGGCACCTCCTGAATCTCTGTGCTGCACGGTTTCCACAGGGAGGGAGTGCTGATGTTGAGGGAGCACCGGTAAAGGGTTGTAGAGGTTCCAAGGTCCAACTTTGATATGTACACGGTCAGCAAAGAGCCTATAAACACAGTGCAAAGTGCCAAATTTTATAGTCATGGAACAGGCTGAAAATAAGGAGTAGTAGTGTTGAATGTTTTACTTGTTTGGTTGGTGCCCGAATTTGGCTTCACTGAGCTCCGAGGAACAGCAGAGGTTGTTGAGCTGGTGGCCTGTTGATGTGTAGAAAACTTAAATGCTGATGAGTACGTGTGGGTGTTCAAAGCGTGGGGCTTTTCCATGAACACACCTGCAGGACACAATATGCATCTCAGATATTTTTGGTATGATTAACTGGTGAGTAGTCCTCCATCATGGACGCAGTCTCACCTGAGCACATGGGGCAGGAGATGCCTTGACCACTGAGGTTGCTCCTCAGTGCCAGCAGAGTCTGGAGGTTCGTGTCCGGGCGGAAGAGTAGAGGGGCGTGAGTGGCAGGCCTCAGGAGACAGCAGCACCCGGCCGATAACAACAGAAGCAGGAGGAAGATGCCTGAGCCAGCAGGAAGACAATAATAAACAATGGCAGAGAGGAGGGTCTGAAGGAGTAGAAAGAGCAGCTGAGGGACAGATCAGGAGCAGGGATCAATCAAAGTCACTGCTGAAAAGGGTGGATCAATACTTTGTGAGAGGGACCTACTCTTCCTCTGGACAGACTGAATTCCCTCAAGACAGAGATATTACGCTGATGTGTGAATCATACATCATGAACTTGGCAGAAAATATCTGAAAAAACAGATGAATTTCACCCTGAACCCGGTTATAAAATGAGCTTAGCCATGTTCTCAGAGTTTATAGCAAATTTGACCTAGCACAGCTTTTCGTTGCTCCACGGCCGGCTCTGCCACTAAATGCTTCAGGGCCCACTGGAGATTTGTGTTCACCACACCCACATGCTGCTGCCCTGGAGGAGACAGAGGCATCTCCACTGATAGGGACAGAATGGCTGCATCGCCGTCTATGTCACAGGAGCCTGGCCGAGACAAAGACAAGTGCTTTAGTGGTGCAGCATTTTACAGCCTTGGCTCATTCACTCTGCCATTCTCCCCCCATTAGTCATTCGATGCTAGAGAGATAATAATCTCACCTGGTTCCATCTCTACTGACAGAAGTGCCACATCATCATCCTCATCTGACAAAGGGCTGTGGCTCACTGACAGGCCTGAAAACAGCTTCCAGCTTCAGAGGGAGGAGGCAGTTTAGGGAGAGAGACAGCTGAAGGGATCACATCTCTCCCATGACGAGCACAAATAATATCTTACAAAAGTAAAAAAATAATGTCTCACCAATTCGACCAGGCATGTTTGTGAGGCTCCACACACTGAGTCCATATACACAGGGTGGCTGGCATCAGGACAGACACCCAAAGCCAGCAGCAGCTGACAATGAGGGCCATGAATAGTCCAAAGTCATGCACGGCTGGGATCTGAGTGTCAGTGAAACGAAGCACAGTGTAAAGGAGCTTGAAACATTCAATTTGTGCTTATCGCATGAACATGGCTGTCTGCTGAGAGAAGCACTTCTATTCATCCGTAGCAGGGGAGTCATTTATACTTCCTGCGAGATCCTATTAACTTTCTCTTCTATGATTACCTGCGAGAAGGTGTTAGCAGCGTAGGCAGCTGCAGTAGTGAAGGAGGTAAGGAAAGTAGCACGGCCAGCTGTTTTAATCGTGTAGATCATTCGCTGCCGTGGCTGACGCAGGTGAGACGCCTGTCTGAAGGTGCTGATGAACACAAATACATCATCCACCCCTAAGAAATAATGAGAAAGCAAACCAAGCTGCGTTATTACATATTTCAAATGGGTTTCAAATTGTTTGACATTGGGAATGGGCTACTGGGAAATATACTTACAGTAAACAACCAAAGTGAGTACAACTCAACTCGATATCACTAAAATGTTACACAGTTACAAATTTGGGTCCACAAAGTAATTTCAGAAATATGTGACTAATTAAACTGTATTGAAAGATTAATGCTCACAAGCACCTCTGCCATTCTTCACACAGGGTTTTGTTGCTCTACCCTCAGCTTTGAATTATTCCAGAAGTTTTCTGTTGGATTCACCTTAAGGGACACACTTGGCCTGATCGTAGTTTTCTCTTCGTTAAAAACTTGTGTAAATTTTACTCTGTATTTAAGCACACGCCTCCGTATTTCCTGGTTGGCACTATGCAGTCACTGTGGTCATCCTGGCCAGGTCTGTGCTGGAGCCCATCTGATCCAACTTCATTTATTTTGGTTTCATCTGACCAAATAATGTGTTGCCAATATTCATCAGGCTTCTTTTTCATGTATTTGGCAAAGTTTAACCTTGCAGTTTAGTGCCTTTCTGTGACCAGCGGTTTTCTTCTTGGACACCATCTGTACAGGTTGAATTAATGCGGTGTCCTTTGCACTGTCTGAGCAGTCACTGAAACACCAATTTCCAGAGATAATCCTTTTACCTAGACAGAAGCCCTTACCTCTGCGTTTCTTCTGTTTTAATAGTGAATTATACGTGGCATCTTTTTTCAAGGACGGACACTGCATTCTGTGCTTGGTTGTATGACTCCTCCTATACCTCCTAACCGCTGCTGCAACCGTGTTCAGTACTGTGAAGCCTAATGACGCTCTTGTACCTTCTCATATCTTTAGGAAGTCTCACAATACCACCTGTTCAGTCAGTTCCTACGGTTATGGAATCATGTTGAATTAGACACAACTAAGGCGAAACTGAGAAAACTGTGGTGTTCACAGGTTATTTTATAACCTTGTTGAATTGGAGATCACAGGCAAACTGACATTTGTTGCACTGATGTTGTACTTTGGGGCCCATATTTTCAATGTAGTCTATATGAGCTGTTTGTTTTTGAATTACACATAACATGATCAAATACCCCTCAGTGGGACAACTCATACCACTCTCACATCTGGAAATGGGAATCTACTGCTAGCAGCTAGTAGCCTGACACTAAGCTATGCATTTGAACATTTTATCTATTTGTGTGCATTGTGTTAAGCACTTTTAATTTCCTTTGTGTATGAAAATGTGCTATATAAATAAACTTGTTTTGCTGGCTTTAGCTTCACATCTACCATGCATACATGACAATGGTATCAATCTTCTTAACTAAGCCTCCGCATGAAATACAAACAAGTATATTTCTCAAAATGAAAAACTATGCCTTCAACGAAAAAAGCAAACAGTGAATTTCTTTTGCCTTACCAATACCAATAATAACAAAGGCCGCCACTCCATTGAGAATGCCCAGGTACCTCACACCAAAGACAACATGGTATAAGAAGAGAGCCATCAAGCAGCTCAGTCCAATGCTGGCCAAACCGAAGAAAGTCAGAAAGACTACAGAGAGAAGAAAACAACAAGGAGATTATCAACATGCATATATGCTGCCAGAAATGTGCGCTGAAATACATATACATTAATATAAGTGCAATGAGAACCAGGTCATACTGTACCGGAGAAAGAGGTAAGGACATAGACGAGCACAGTAATGCAGGCTCCACTGATGACAGCCAGCATCATATCATTGTGAAAGGTGTGTCTCACCTCATCATCAAACAGCTCTGTTCCCCCATACAGCACCTTCACCTGGCTGGGACATGAGAAGCACACACAAAATAACATTGACTGTTTGCAACGATGTCCAGTACATGTCTACAATGCAGCAAACTAAAACCTCTGGAAGGAAATGATGATGTGGTATTGGCCAATACTGCAGTATGTTTTCCTGACCTTGTAGACTGCTTGGCCAGGATATCTGCATACTGAACCACAAAATTTTTGAAGCGAGTTCTCTGCTCATCGGTTCGGTCCTGCAGAGAGTAGTAGGAAGGAAGAGGAGCTCCAAAGTGGATTTCACTGCGTAAGAGAGAGGAGGAGAGATGCTCAGGGGACAGACTCTCGTCCACATACCAGTAGAACTGCGGGTGGGTAATGGCCAAACTCAGAGAACCTACAATACACAGAAGGTAAATCAACAAAATTAGATGGTGGTTCTTAATCCTGAAAATGTGTCATTTTTCTCACCTTCCTGTCTGAGCCCTCACCTTGAATATCAGCCAGGTCTGGACCCATGCCATCGTAGTAGATCTTCCCTCCTCTCTCACTGGGATAGAGGTAAGACAGGAGTGAGCTGGGTGGGGAGCAGTAGGATGGTCCCAGTGGCAGATCCCTCAACACCTCCAGAGGCTTCCAGCAGAACTGATGAAACTGTGGGTGTTGCATGAGCAAACGCTCCACGTGGTGAATTGTCTGCAGACGTTCTGGGGTGAAGATGTTGCGATCTCCCTCTCCTTGAGCTACAAACACCAGCTCAATTCTCCACAGTGCCTGGCTCTGCAAGTAATAATTGGAAGAAAACCTGCGCCTCCTAATGAGGGGCAAAGTAGAATTTCCATCCCATGATCTCTCCTCTTCACCCTCTTCTCTGTGATTTGAGTTCTTGCGCTTCCTCATTTCCTCCTGACCCAAATCAGGCACAGTACTTTTATCTCTACTCATTGCAAGTCCTCTCTTCTTATCATCTCCTGCTCGAAAGGGCTCGTTTTTAGAAGTGGAGGACATTGTGCCCTCATTAGCTGTTCTGTTGAATACTCCCTGTCTGCCCAGCTTCTCCAACAGAAGCTCCCGCAGGGCCTCAGACTCGCTGTTATCTAAGTCTCGCCTACGTCTGTCCCACGACCCCAGCTGAGACTTCACAGCAATGGTCAGGGCGTCAAAGCGCTCGGCAGAGAAGTGACTGTGAACCTCAAAGGCACTGTAGGAGAGGTCTATGTCCAGAGGAGGGCAGTAGAGGAGCATGTAGGCAAACAGGGTACATGGTAGCAGGACAACCACCCCTAGAACCACTCCACTGGCCCAGGGCTGTGTGTACACCCATGCCACTGCCCTCCACACTCCACATACCTCAGCATCCCCAGAGAAACAGCCCTGTCCTGCTGCATGCATTACTTCATCCTCTTCCTCCTCCTCCTCCTCCTCCTCCGCTACCCAGCTGGTCTGAAACAACAGTGGCTCATCTTCCATCTCCATGCTAGCACCTGTCAAGGACACATAACACAACTTGATCACTACTCACCTAAAGTAGCAGCCCTTTCTGTTCTCGGTGAAGATGAGCTACCAGCAGCTGACAAAATGAAGGACAAGGCAACTTCTAAAGTTGCAGTCATTGAGCAAGGACATGGAAATGAAGTCTGTCCTCAAGCAGCTGTTGGCAAGAGGCTTCCAAAGTCAGCTCGCATGGAGAAAATTAAGGAGGGGAACCTCTTTTTTCTCAGTAATGTATAAAAGAAAATGGTTGGCTTGGATCCCGTTTTAAGATGCTGATCTTAAGAGCTTGGGAGTGAGACAGACTACAAGCCGTGGTCTAATTCTTTCTTCAGTGTGTGCAAGCCATCATCCCCCAGAAAATGCTTGCTAGTGGCTTTCTACATATCAGCAGTCGGGGTAGCTGTGCCTGCTCTGCAGCAAATTAAATCATCTCACTTGTCTAATTACTGACAAGAAGAGTGAGTGGGATATTAGACAGAGTTGTGGAATAAGAGAGGGTTTATCTCCTGTAACGGGCAGCCTTTGACTAATAGAATAGTGTCAATAGGCGCCACTTTTTTCCACTCTTCTACACACAAGATATTGCAGACAGTTTGTATTTAAGTGGCAGAGAGCTTGCTAACTGCAGCAATTTATCCATTCTCTTTAGAACAGTGCTTTAAGGTCAGCTAGGTAAGACGGTTATGTGTAATAGATAGCTGTGCTCAGCTCTGTAGCTGACATAAAATTTCATCCAAAAAAATAAATAAATACAAATTCTACAATTTCATCAGTATTTGTAAAAATGATTAAGGAAGCATTGATAATTTATGGGATTTTTCTTTGCACTCTTATACATGAATAAAGTTGAGTTCATAGTGTTGTTAGGCAGAAAAATGTGCCCATGCCTGCTGCAGAAAATCACCTCCTGTGTGGTCACTGTGTCCATAAAGTCATAGTCCAGTTGGATCTCACGGATGCTTCATGACCATTAACAGCCTGTGCTCCGCAGTTTCTAATGCTAACAACTGTCTGCAGGTCTTGAACTAGTTTTTTTACAGTTTTCCTTTTTTGAAGAACGCAACAAAAAATGTGAAACCTTGAAAACTAAGCGATCCACATTGTGTTGAATATTCTTTGGAATGTCCTTTTAATATGCACACTTGGTCTTCCTGCACAGAAAAGGTGTTACCAGTACAGTACACCTCTCCACCCTTTAATGTCACCAGCATCAGCTCACACAGTGTGAACATGAACGTTCTGCTGGTTTAGAGGATAACATCATTAAATTTGCTTCTAAAGAGAGAAAACAGATACAAAATGGTGCAATAAAGTGAGCTGATTATTTTCAGTTACCTATGGACTACAGTGCTTTATAATTTTAAAAGCACAAGAAAAATAATGTGATTTAATATGCGGGGAGTAATTTCCATATTGTGTGTTGGCTGCTATTCCAAAATGAGCATTATGATGTTGTTGTCTGTAATGGGACAATGCAAGGCGCTCTCCCCCCACTGAACAGATTTCTGTTGAAGCAGTAGGGCCTATTATGTGGCCAATCTTTAAGAAACATGAGATATTAATATTTCAAATTTCTATTAATATTAGGTAATTATTTTATTGTAATCCCGTTAGATTTTATCTTTGTCCCTCCAGCTTGTTTAGACGTTGGTGCTCGCTGATCAACAGAACATGAGAGGAGGCACAAAGACAAGCACAGAAATATGATGAGAGAAGTAGAAAAGAGGAGAGAAAGCCTGGGGACTGACTGAAGACGCACACCACAACTGTCAACCATCAAATAAAGGACTAGCACCTCAGACATCTGTGAGAAGAAACTGCGCTTTCTGCTGCTTAATATTCATGGAAAAAATCTAAACAAGAGAACTATCGCCACATCTCTACAGCTCCATTTCTGTCAATTTCAGCATCAAAACAGGCTGATCAGTGGTGTAGATTTCAAAATGTGACAGTTCAAGGAACTCATTAGAGACTGACAGGCAGACTTACTGCTTATTAGAAAGTCAGGCCAAGCTCTATGCTTTATCCTAATCCTCTATTGCCTAGTGTATTTCAGCAGACAGCATGCAGGTACAGTGGAGGAAAAACACAGCCTCGGGGACCCATCCTTTTCACTCTCCTTGATGAATCTGACGTTTCTTTGCATCCAAAAACATTGTACCTCATGTACAACGATTATGAGCGGTGTATAGCTGCAGAGCACTGCGAGCAACGCAGAGCCTGCTATAACTAATGTGTTTACAAGCTGCCAAAATTGTTCAACAAAACCATTTTTCTGCAAAGATTAGGAGAACAGTCGATTTAAACCCTGCACAGGTGTGGATTAAGAACGGAGTTCAATTTGACATTCTGCTTTCTGTAGTCACTGGAATGAAAAATCTGACTGTATTACATTTACAGAATGTTGTTCTTATCATCTGTAATTTAGTTATAGACTCAAACTGAACAAGAGATGAACAATCAAAACAACATTTATCTAATTAAAATTGTACTTTTTGCAGGTTTGGAGGTATGATACTTTGTAGCCTATACTCCCTTGAAAGATGTTAACCTGCTCTTGTATGGTCTGTGACTCAATAGAGAACTTCTTCCATAGTTTTTGTTATTAATGTTATTTTATATTTTAAACGGGTGCAGTCCAGGTGGTCATGCTGTAGACCTGCCTGCTTGTTGGAAGTACAACAGCTGTATTTGATGGACTGTGTTGTGCAGCATGGAGCTGTGTTTTGGGCTGTCTCATGCATAGTGCTGAGCAAAAAGAAGGTTGAACTGTACATTCTACTAGACCACATTTTTCTGTATGTATTTTTTCTCCAATAAAAATGCGGATAAGGTGAGTGTCTGCGTTTTCAACCTCCACTACATCTTTGGATTCTGTCAGATACGTGAGGGGATCTCCGAGCAATCCCAGCACATTGTGAGCCTGAACCCTTCACCTATCATCATCTCTCCATCAGCCCTCCTCTCATTCTCCATCCCTCGACCTCTTGCCCTTTTCTTCCCCTGGTCTTGCTGTATTTTCTCTACACTTCTTGTCCACAATGGGAAGAGATTTGTAACCTTCATTAGTGACAGCAGCTAAAAATAACCCCAATACACCCCCTCGCCCCCCCTTCAGTTTATCTCCTCTCCATCTCATCCAATATGGATATCACATGCTGCCTCCTGCCCCACACACATTCAGCCTGGTGTAAACTCAGCCAGCATACCACCTCATTTAAAGGGGCATTGATTTCAGCACCAGCGCTCTATGAATATATTCCTTATGCATGAGCGCTCAGCAGTCTGTTTATAGCGGACGTGCCTTCCTATTCATTACGCAGCGTGAAGATGGAGTCCACGGTTCAAGTCAAACTCTAGAGATCTATTTACACCAAACAACAGTGTTCATTTTCTTATCGTCGATGAATTCTTGCTCTCGCTGAAGGGCGCGCACAGCTCTCAGTGCACGCAGTGAGAAGCATCCTGGGGATGTACCATGCAATATCTCTGAATCTGCTGAATAAAAACGTAACAAAGCCACATACTATACTGAAGGTAGTTTCTCTCCGGTAGGACAACTGGAATATAAAAAGAATCAACAAATCCAAACAGGCAATGAAGCCGATTTGCCCAAACTTACCTACTTCACTCTGATGAACAACGCTTTACTCCAAGCTGTCTGCGGGCAAACAGGACCAGCTTTTATTGATTTCTTTTTAAAAATTCATGACTTTTTCATTTTCTGGATAACTGCACAGTTTACTGTATTTAATATTGTCATCAGTAAATCTGTCAGAAACAAAATCCCCCCCTAAGCGAGTGTCTGCAACAACGAGGAGAGTCTTACCTGAGGCTGAGGAGACAAGAAACACAGGTGGAGCGTTCAGGCCTACTGGGTCCAGTTGTGATGTGCTGAACTTGTGCTCTGAATTTTCATTTCCTCCGCGCTCTGGTATGGGGAAAAATTATTCACTGCTTTATTGTTATAGTTAATAACACACCAAGAGAGCGAAATACACTAGAGGACCCCTCACTAGAGAACACCACACAAAAATCCACTTTCCTCCCCACACTCCACAGGAATCCTCTAATCACAGCACAGTTAATAATGTGTTGTTTTCTTGTCCTTTTATGCTTCCTGGTCCTTTCTCTACTCTCTCTCTTTCTCTCTCTCCCTCACGCTCCCTACCCTCCTCTCTTACCCGGTTGTCCAGGCGACAGTCAGTGAGAGACATTTCTTCCCAGAAGCTCCTCTCACTCTCTCTCCCTCTGCTTTGTTCAGCCTGCTATGCTGACTGGCTCACCGGTGGAAGAGAGACGAGGGGGCGAGTGTAGCCAGAAACCTTGTGCACACCTCTGACAGAAGGCAAGAAAGCACATAGAGATCTTATAAATGAACCACGAAATGGTGTTGGCTGGTGCCAATGTAATACAGCTGGTTTTATGCAATCAAAATGATGCGGTTTTTCACGATGCTGCAGTCCAGCCCCCTCCCATACTTGGTATGGTCCAGCCTAGTCTCAGTTGGTGGGGTGTTATAAGAGGATGATCAGCATAACTGGCTACAGTTGGAGACCAAGTGCAGGCAATTTAAAACAGTTACCAGAAATGGGTTTCATTTTTGAGGTCTGTGCTGTCACACCTTGAATTCGTTCAATTTGGTGTTCTATTGTAGATACGGTTTGACTGCTGTGTGTACAGCACTACTAATGCTTAATGGGGTTTGTAAATTCAGCACTGATTTGACCATTGTGTTTGCCTAGTTGTGCTAATAATGCCTTTCCCTGGACCGTAGTGCCCTCACTCACACTTTCACAACATTAATGGGCAGCTCTCCCCCTTACATGCCGCATTCAACTCATCCATCACCTCACTTCTCATCCTGTTCAGGTTTAACTTGAATTGACAACAAAAGGTAACCAACCATCATGTAGATGGGAGTGGATAACAAGTGAAACATAGCTCTGTGTAGCTGGTGCAGTGTGGAGTCAGACAAAGACAATAAGAAGTTTGGAGACTGGTGATTGTCACCTCAACAATGTGTGTGTCGGCACTCTTAAGGACACGGTTTTCATCCTGTGACAGACCTATCCGACCAAACAAACAGACTTTTTCAGTCACTTGAGATCAATAAAGTGAAGCAGAGCAAGTCTAATCACATCTGCTGCTGCAGGAGACAAACAGATTTTATGAAAACCAATCAATTGCTATGCATGTCGTCAATAACACCCAAACAGACTCTGTGCGGTGCCCTTTGTTGGGATTTAATGAGTCCCTTCCATCTTAACAGCCTTCATTCAGTAAACATGTACCACAAACATTGGCAGGCAAGAACTCACAGGCAGTTGACATAATATACATTTAAATAATACAAAATATACATTAATCATTCATTCATACGTCCACTCCTAGGTACTGAACATACACATGCAAACCAATGGGTTTTCAGAAAGACAGACAAGATGTGGTAATCACTCCCAGAGCTGTTTGATGCTCCTGCTATGGCAGGTCTTCATGAAAATGCCTAATTTTAAGGAAAACAATCTGTTTTGGCTACAGAAAGAGATCCACATTAATTGCTAAAGCACTTGAGGGAGGACCCTGCCAGAACAACAACCCAAGTCAGAAACAGCAGATGGAAAAAATGAATATTTTTACACAATAAATAATGTTACACATGATTACTGGCACAAAAGCAAATGGCTCTGGTTAACAGACACAGGTTTACAGTGTACCAAAGACTGCATGCAGGAGGCAAAGGGTTGGGAATCTAGAAGAGGCTTATCTCTCTGTACCATTAACAGTGAATGATTACTTTGGGGAAGTTAAGAGAAGCTACAAAACATTTCAGTTATACCACCTGGACCTAAAGTCTAATAAAACGACCCTTATAATTTTATCTCCTTACAATTTTTTTGAAAATTTTTAATAATTAAAAAATTCCCCAATAGTATAGTATTAGACAGCACATAGTATCCATCCACCCCTATGTAGTAGCCTCCTCAAACCCCCACACAGACAGAGGGAGGCGTCTGTCAGGAATGTTTGGTCTCCATGTTAAGGAAAACACATAACTGGCAAGTAAGTGCAGTGGTTAACAGTATAAATGGGCTGATATGTAAATCTGACTCTGGAAAATAAACCTGATATTGATTAGCTCAACAGAGCCAGAAAAACCAATCTGCAGTCATCCTGTAATTTCTGTGTAAGACCATGGTCTGTCTTTAGTGTTGCACTGCAGTGAGCACTGATTGAGTTGTATTTTCACTTCATTTATATCTCTGGTGACGGCTCCAGCAACGAGGATTAAAGCTGGAACACGTCTAATCCAACATAGGTTTTAGCACCTGCTGACGGGACTCGAAGGAAGCCCGGCTTCTATGTGGAAATGTACAGTGTGAACACATTTTGATCCAAAGCCTGCCCTGAAGAGAAGCCTAAATATTCCACATATAATTTAGAGCAAGAATCATATGACCCAAAACATTATATCACAAAACTGATGAAAAAAGATTTTGTTCGCAGCTGTGTCTTTCACATTTCAACTTTGCAATAAGACTTTCATCCTGAGTGTTTAATTAATTTCTATCACTATATAACGTTCACAGTGAAAAGCACTGTTCAAATGGACAGCTGATAGGACAGAGTAGATCTAAATGTGCTATGGTCGTTGGTCCATGACAAAACAATGGTAGCGCCACACATATAGAAACAGGCCCACACTCTCTGGCTTCAAATCACATACACTCTCATACTCTCAAAGCTGTCCTGTCACAAGGGAATAAGGGAACTTGTTTGTGTCCTCTGGCTACCACAGATGAGTCTCTCGGATTTCACAGATGATGTTATTGGCCTTTTTGAGTGCCTGAGAAAGAAAGGAAAAAGAGATGCTAGTTAAATTGCTGGCTTCGAAATAGGAGGAAAAAGTAAAAGGACTTGCTGTTCTTGATGCTCGGAACCTATTCAGAGGACAAAACCATCAGCCAATTTTACCTCAAGCATTAGAGCAACCTCAGTCCGCTGCTGTGCCGTGTCCTGTGACTCAATGAGCAGCTCCTGTAGCAGTGGCTGTTTGTAAAGCTGACCCACCAGCTCACTCTGCAGATGCTCTTTCACAAAGTTCACCAAGAAGTGCATCACTGTCTTGGGCACACTGTGGACACCAGCCATGAGACAAAGTTAGACAATCAGCATTATTAACAACAATTGAACTCAACAGGAGAAACAAAAGGAGAAATGGGGAGAGAGGGTTTCCCCCAGGTGCTCTGGACTTGTTCCATTCAAACCTGTCTTGGATGCTTTTGCGGACAATGAGGAAGTAGCACTTGATGAGGCGCTGGATGACCTCGCAGTCCCTCTGCTCCCTCGTGCTCAGCTTGCGGGATACAGGCACCGCCTTGGCAGAGACAGCCAAAGTAAAATGTTGACAGCAATAATTCTTTGGAGACAAAGTATTCTGTCCTACTGCTCATCCTGCAACTCACTGTGTCTAGGAGGTTAACAGCCTGGCCTTTGCTGGGGCTGCCAAATCCTCCAGCTGGGGCTTTCTCTTCCGCAACCTTCTCATTCTTCCAGCGCTTCCCTCCATCAAGGGCCTCGGCCTGACAACAAGATATCAGAGGGTCAAAGCAATTTTGGCTGAACTTGGAATCCCACTACATATTTTGAAAGGCACTGTAATGTGTGGGCATGAAACATAATGGTCAAGGCTCCTCAGACGACGACTTCTGCTATAAGGGACAAATAACTACCTGCTGACTGTTGACAGATGCCGAGACCTGCGCTGCATCTGTGAAGTCTGGATGCTTCGTGTTGATGTAAGCAAGCTCTATTGCTACTAAATTGTGCACCTAAAAGAAAAAAAAATGCCCTAAACAGTTGGTAGGACTTGATTGTCGATTATTATAATTAGAAAGATCATCTCAGTTGAGCTGTAGATTACCATCTCATTCGTAATCGGCAAGCGCTTCCTCAGTAATCCAGTCACTACTTCCACAATGGAATCATGCAGTTTGGGAAATCGCAGAAGCTCCTTGCAAACACAGAGACATACGTTCTTAACATGGTGCCGTCATAATTAATATAGCACTGTTTTGGAAAGACTAGAAGGAGAAGTGACTAACCTGTGTGCTGAAAGATGAGCAATGCTGGATGATCCTCTGCATCTCTTCATGAACAAGCTCTACACAGCGCAGGCTGGGCTCTTCCAGACGTTTAATTTGCCGCTTCACAAGCAACTCAAAGGACACCTCTGGTACAAAGAGAGCTGGCCGTGGACCCTGCACGGGAAAAAAACCCCCAACATATATAGTAATTCTACTATTTACCTACTAATCCTCTAAATGAGATAACTTGACACGAGTATGGATTAAAAATACAACACAAATAGAAGCTAAGAGAAGATTACCGTAGCATTGCGAATGGCTGTGAGGATATCGAGCTCAGTCAGACCCCCAAGGGGGTCGATGGACTGCAAAGTGCGGCCAAAGGTCTCATGGAATATGTAACAGATGCGAGCACCGCCACAGCTGCAGAAGAGACAGGTTCAGCTCTGTGACACTGACGTTGTGTGTCAGCAATGTTAATCATGCCAAAAATAAATGCAATCACCCAAAAAGGTCAATATTTGCTCTCTACATATTTACATGAATTTAATCTCCTTGTGGTAAGAGGGCTGAGATGAAGGTGCCAAGAGAAAATGCTGATAAGACTCTAATTTATAATATTACCCCAAGGACATTACCCTTGTGACATACACTGTATGCTGAATTGTGTAATAACTATTAAATCGGATGCGTAAAGAACATGAGAAAATAAGAGTCAGTTCACTACAACATTAAAAAAAAAAGAAAAAAAAGACGTGTCATCATAAAACATCTCTTGCTCACTGAAGAAGCTCCTATAGTGGGGTCAGACTCACAGCTCTGAGGTTTGGATGTGCCTGGCTGTTCCTTCGATGGTGTTGCAGTAATCACTGGCAAACTTGGTGACTATCTGCAGCAGGGTGGCGCTGTGGTCCTCTACTGGCTGGCCATAGCTGTTGAGCTGTGCCTGGTACTGGGCACTCAGCACGGTCACTCGGGTTTTGAGGTCTGGCAGGCAGTCCCGGATGTGGTGCATGAGCAGTCTGCTGAGAGTTTTGGCCAGATAGCGTGATCCGGCACGGGAGGCAAGTGAGGGGTAGTGGCGCTGCAGGAAGGCCTGCTCATCCCTCATTGAGTCCTCCAGGCTCTTCTGGGTATTGATGTCATGTTGGCTCCTTGGCGGGACACCAGTTAGGTTGAGAGAGAATGGAGTCAGGTGATCAGGGTTAATAACATGACACCATGCTGTATTGTAAAGCTAAAACATTACATAGCTAAAATCAAATAAAACCAAGCTTTGATCACCAAACATGACAAGCAGTACTATAATTCCAAACCTGTTAACCACCCCAATAATGCCGAGCCTGACTGGGATGACTCTACCCAGAAGCACCTCCAGAGCATCAGTCCCTGCATCCATCAGATCCAGCTTACTGACCACCAGCAGTGTCCGACGACCTGACGGACACACAAACACAGCAGGGGAACATTACATTTTTAAGAACAGCTGACAGTCCCCCTCCATTCAGTCATCATTTAGCTCGACAAAGCCAGTAGGAAATCTCAGTGGGGCATAACAAAAAAGAAACAGGAAGCAAATCTCACATGGGACAAGATTTGAGGCTAACAGAGGAACATTTGGGCCCAGATACACATATGCAGCTTGTACACAATAACTATGCACACCAGGAATTTCTAGGCCATACTGTCAAACCCCTGAGACAATTACTGCAGGCATATTCTCATTATCAATCAAGCCATTCTTCAGAGTGCACCATAATAGCAACATTAATATTCTAAGCAACTGTTAACTGCCAGGATGCTGTTCACAATAGAGACTGATGGGTCCAACAGCCTGAAATGACTTGAGAATAATGTGTTCTTCCTGCATATTTAATAATTTAAAATCCATTTCTACCTGAAGCATGTTATGTAATAGGCACTGATGGAAGGGAAAGACAATTAAAATGAAATCTGAGGAGAAGAAGTGCCTGTGTACAACACATCTTACCATCTGGATCGACTTCACGTGCCAATTTCAGTGCATCAGAGGTGGCCAAGTCATAGTTGGCAGGGGACACCACGAGAATGAGGGAGTTCGGATTGGAGATGAAGGACAAGATCATCTCTTGCACTTGAGCCTCAATGTCTTCTGGCTGGTCCCCGACAGGAACCTGAAGCGACAACGATAAACAGCCAACGTTACAGTAAGCACAGCACAGATGCAGTACAGGAAACACAATACAGTCACTGTTAATTATGATCTTGTGTCGCTATGTTTGCACACATAAAACAAAAACAAGATTCTTAGTCGAGTGGCTCAGTTTACCTTAGTAATTCCAGGTAAATCAACCAGAGTTAGATTAAGAACTTTGGAGGAGAAAATCTTCAAGTATATGGGCTCCGGACTGATTCCCTGGAGGGTAGGTGAAGAGGAAAGAAAATCACGAGTGTAAAAAATCTAAATCGAAGGCATTACTCATTGCACATCAGTGCTTTCTCTTCACCTTGTTGTCACCTGAAGTGCGTTCGGTCTCTGCTTCAATTTCACGACAAATTTCCTGAAAATCTGTGAAGATCTGTCAAAAAAAAAGGTGAGACAACGAGGCATCAGCTTAACACACCACATGATACATGACAAAAGCAGTGAGCACATCATTTCACTTTCACAGATGGATGTACCTGGTTCTTGCAGTGTAAGAATGTGCCCCATTCTTCAGCCTTGACCCCTGAAGAGACATAAAGAGCGAGTGAAAATCATTTCACAGAAATGTCTCAAACATGTAGAATGTTAACAGATTAACAACAAAGTGAACAAAATGTCTTAAAAGGTTAAAAAAATGACTAGGCTAAACCATGCAGACCAAATATACAGAGACCTGGATATCTGTTTTGGGTGTTTTGTTTTACCCCGTTTCCTGGAAGAAGCAGCAAAGAAGAGGAGGAAAAAATACGTACATGTTAAAAAAGAGAGGCCAAGGCTCTAACGGTGAGTGAAAGTGCCATGGCTAACAGCTAATCACACATAAAGTACTGCAAGAGGATTCCATGCACAGACAAAAATGATAAACCTGCTGCACTGCTCTAATCTGCTGATACTCTAAATATCTTAACTTTCTTAACCTGACTGGATGATTAAAGTAATATTTAAAACAACCTCTCTCTGGCAGGGAAAACACACTAAACAAAATCACATGTGTACCATTCTCCAGCTTCAGTCTCTCCTGCAGAGGGGGGACATTGATAAGCTGCAACACCAGGGGTCGTCTTGTGACTATTCCTGATCCCCGAGGCAAGAAATCCCGTCCAACCAGGCTCTCCAGCACAGAGCTCTTCCCACTGCTCTGTTATGACACATATTAAGAGCAATTCAGCAATGTATCAAACAACACTGATTCAGTCGGTTTCTCTCATTGGTGTGTGCATTACCGATACAACAATAATACATCTTTAATCTCTGATAAATTCAAAAAGAGATTTTACAGGCTCATTATTGGCAATTTAAGTTGATATTTAAACTTGTTTCTTGGCTGACCTGAGATCCGACCACGACTATCTGTGGCAGCTGTACGATCTCTGCGCCCACTGTAAGAAACACCTCCTGCAGCCGGTTGATGGTGGGAATCAGGGTTTCCATCCTTTCAATAAACTGGACAGACTTACTAAATAGGTAAAATGGAACAACAACGTGTATGGGCAAACAGAAAGTAACGTTACAGAAAAGTAAATCATATGACGTAAATCGTCCGCAGGCTTGAGTAATTCAAAACAACTAACGCTAGCTAAGAATAGGCTAATCAAAAAGCCCAATGAGGATGGCGATTGCACCCACTGTACTCCAAGAAAAACAAAACACTGTACTGAAGAACCGTGGCTGTGGCTGATAAATATAAAAATAAAATTGTCCTGGGAAGCCAGTATTGCTTCGCCACAGGGACAAGTGGTCCTGATGAGAGGGATTAACGCCCAAGCATCAGTTTGACTTCCAGTGTGCAGAATCCTCCCAGATGACACACCAAAGTAGGATTTTAAGTGAAAGGCCCGCTTTTAATTATCAACAACGACAATGAACTATCGTCAAAGTTACACAGCAACAAATGATGTGGTAACGCAGGCCAAAGGGCTCGGTATTATCTGATGATATTAGCTGGCTAAAGCTAACTGGGAAAGGCAGGAAGTGAAACCGATGTTACTAGCTTTGTGCTAACGCTAGCTTAGCCGATGCTACATTCTTACCTTGCCGATGTTCAGTAAAGTATACCACTCCTTGCAGAAAAGGTGCAAACGTCAAAAGCACCCCATTCTACCCGAATTCATATCCGACATTAGCAGCAAAAGAAATAACAGTCAGTGCAGTCATGTACTACATATGCGGTAGTGCAGTCATGTACTACATATGCGGTACCCCTATTTCTCTCAATCAATGCGATTGGTTAAAAAATATGAATCACAGATCCGTTCACATGATTGGTCGACGTGAAGCAGTATCTATATTCAGTCCCACCCCGTGAAACAACTCGGGACCCAAAGTTCATATCCTTTTTCTAACCTCCGCTACGTTTTAAACTAGAAAATAGCTAAAACCCTTCCCTGTCATTCTTCATCACTTTTTTACATTTGCCAAATCACTCAAATATCAGCAGACAACACAAGAGAAAACGGTCTTTTCTGTACTTTAATGTCTGTATATCTATAAACATTATTTACAAATCATATGACCATCAGTTACTTATGGGATAAAACGTATTACTTTCTCACTTATGGTTAATAGAAAACAGAGAGTCCTCATCCAACACAGTTGACTAATAAATACCCTCCAGTAGTGTCTCCTGGGGTTGTAGCAGCCAGAGATAATGTGAAACCAACAGCATAAATGGATTCCTTTGTATTCTAATACAATGTGATTGAGTCTTATGTCATTACTGCAACATCAGTGACAAGAATCAGTTCAAAATGGCCAAGTTTTCTTATCCAGCCCTCCGGTTGTGGATAAGAAAGCCCTATTGCTGAAACAATCGCCAGTCAGTGTTATCAGTGTTCACTCAGCCACTGATTAGGCACACAACAGGGGCTTTGCAACAAAACTGACACTGTATTTTCCATGCCTTAAAAAAACCGTATGCATCCTCAAGCACCGAGTGCCTCTTGAAAGACGATCACAAAGAGCAGCTTCCAGCGAGGCATTCTTAGTCCATATATGATGTGTCCATGCTTTCGCCATCTGGGTGAAGCAGTCTTCCCGCTAAACGCTCAATGTCATCAAGACTGAGCTGTCGAAGAGAACGTTCATAGTCCTGGAAGAAAAACAAAATAAAAACACCGAGATGAAGCAACTTAAAAATATACAGGATAGCTTTAAGTATGTTACACGGGTGGGCGTGAAGGAGTGCAGTGTGTAGTTAATGTAACTACCCTGCATAATCATGTTAACCAGCCATATATAAACTTTGTCCTAATTTATGAGCTTTCTGATCCATCAGGCGGCAGCTCCTTCCCAAATGAGAAAGTCTAATCTAGTCTAAGAGACTAAAATTAATGGCGCGTTAATGGGAGGCGCTCACCAACTTGGCAAGTCAAGCATTTGCAAATTTATGACCAGGAAGTTTCCATGAAACTGCCAAATTATTAATAGCAGTTGTAAACAGGGACAAACTTGCAGCTGAGTTTCATTTCACCAAGCTTATGGTTGAAGACATCCATATAACCTCCAATTACAGGGTCCATAAAAAGTATTTTTATGTTGGCTTGTGGCTTTGCTTATTTACACCTTGCTGAAGGTTCTACAAAGTGTGTTCTTCTATGATATACTCAAGTGGTAGCTCAGCCACTGTACTGAACCATCTGATAAAAACAATATTATCACATGTTGAATCCAGATTTTAAGACTTGACCAAGCTTGCCTGAAGACACTAAAACAACCAACTACCATATGATGGATTGTGGATACAGCAGACTACAAAGGCTAAACTTGCAGTTTCCTCCAAATCTGGACAAAAATGAGGACTGTATGTCTTGGCCAAGAGACACTGAAATGGGACAGGCCTTGTCGACCTGTTATGATGTATTCTGACATAAACATGAAAACTTGGGAGGATCCAATCTTAGAGAGGAGCATTTTTACTAAATGAATAAGAGGCAAAAGATTAGATGACAATTGAAAACTATTGTCAAAAATTAATATTCTTAATTTTTCAGAAAATATGAAATTATCATCTTGTACTCACTTTGATATGTTCTTTAAACTGGGCTAAAACCCTTTAAAGCTACATTGTATGATGCCCTTCCTAATATTTCCAGCCTCCATTAATAAAAACATTATGAACAATAATCTGTTCAGCAGTTATCCACATCTAAAAATGAGCAAACTTTGAGCTTAGATCACAATAAAGATACCCCTTTGGCACATTTAACTGTGTATTATTGATGGCTAGGAATGTAGATGTTGCATTTAAATACCTTAATGAGCTGTTCATGGACTTTTGCTGCATCTGCTGGACTGAAGTGCCTAGCAAGTATGGTGAACACCATGTGCCACACTCCACCGTGTGAGCCACTGCTGCTGCTGCCGCTGGCAGCCGTCCCTGAAGCTCCGGTTCTGTCTCCCACTGGACGGATTACCAGATTCAATTTAGCCTCAGGACCAATGGAGTAATCACTCAGTCTGTGTTCATCTGAGGAAAGCAATACAGCATGCAATCATCAAAAATGTTAAACCATAATTCATGTAAAAAAACAGACTGATGATCAAGTAATTACAGCCACGCACAAAGGGTATGAAACACTTGACTGGTGGAAAATCTACCTGCAAGCGCTTTCCCTTTATACAGCAACCGCTGCTGGTTTGCTGGTATGTTGAGACGTTCAGACACCAGTTCCTTCACTGTGGAGACCTTTTCGTCTTCTGTCACCTGGATGATCAACAACACGATGGTTTGCTCACATTGCACGATCAAAAAACATTTGTAAAGCATTCTCCCTTTCAGCCTGGATTAAGAGCGCTCAAATGTCATAAGGGTGTAGCCAGCAGAAATTCATACTTAGCATTGGCCTGATATTTATCCCATACGCACCACATACATAGCAATAAACAGGCATGTTAGGGTGTGGGCATGTACTTTTTACTGCTTCCAGATTAGGGCTAGGTCAAACACTGCATGAGTATGATCACTGACAGTGTTTAAAAGAGTTCAGAGTCACTTCTCTTCCACAGAATACTAAGGAGAAACACTTCCCCATTTGCTACACAAATCATTAAAAGTTTTAGATTATGTGTCACTCCCTATGCCAGACATCAATAGTATAATTAACTAGACAATAAACTTAAAAAAAAACAGAGCAAAACAAAAAAAACCAACAAAAAAACAAAACTAGTGGTCCCTACACTCACATATACATTGCTTAAGTTCACTCAGCTGTAGTACAGTGGCTTCAGAAGGTATTTAGACCCTTTCATTTTTGCACACCATATTGTGGTGTAGATATGTATAACTGGCCCTGGTAGGCTAGTGGTTAAGGCGCAGCGCTCTCGCTACTGCAGCCCAGGTTCGAGTCAGGGTTGTGTCAGAAAGGGCATCCGGTGTAAAACATGTGCCAAATGTCAACATGCGAGAATTCAGTGTGACAATTCGCTGTGGTGACCCCTAAACAGGAAAAGCCGAAAGTGACCTTACTGTGGTGTCAATAAAAGTATTGATCTACACCAAAAAACCCTTAATGACAAAGTGAAAAGTTATTAGAAATGTTTGTAAATGAATTAAAAATCAAAACCTGAAATCTCTCATTTACAAAAGCAGAAGTTCCTTCGGCAGCATGTACAGCTTCAAGTCTATTCAAGCTTGGCACATCTAGATTTGGGTAGTTAATCCCATTCTTCCTGATGGATCCCTCTGACGTTCCATGATATTGGCTGCCTGGGCCATTCAAGGACAGTCAGAGATTTGACCCAAAGTCGCTCTAGCGTTGGCTTGCCTGTATGCTTCAGGTCATTGTCGGTTAGGAACACTCTGGAACAGGCTTTCTTCAAGAACCACTCCATAATTTGCTTCTTTCACACTTATC
>NW_018127903.1:81223-88893 GCF_001952655.1 Monopterus albus
CCTGCTGAAATGCCCCCCAACATGATGCTGCCACCACCATGCTTCATTATATCAATGTATTAGCCAGATAATGAGCATTATGTGGCGTTCACCAGACATGGTGCTTGGAGTTCTGTTGAAGGGGTTCATTTTTTGTCTCATCAGACCACAAACTCCTTTTTGTCATGGGCTCACAGTCCTTGCAATGCTATTTGATAAACTCCAAACAGGTTGTTGCATGCCTTTTACTTAAAGTGGCTTCCATCTAATCACTTCACTATAAAGTGGTGGATTGATGCTGAGATCCTTCACTCATTTCTGCAGAGGACTTTGGAAGCTCTGTTAGAGTAACCAGTAGGCTCTTGGTCACACTTTGACACTTTTTCTAGTGTAATTAAGGGGTATGGATAATTTCTGAAGCAACTGTATGTGGCCTGGTATAGCCCCAGTTTTGCCCCATACACACTCCTATAATTTCAAAAAATGAGAGGAACAAATTGGGACTAGGACAAGCCTGTAGTGAACAAACAACGTCACAGACTGCTGACAGTAACTGCTGTGCTAGCCTAGTAAAACCCTTTTCCCAACACGCTGCTTTACTGACGTATTAGCCTATAGCTTTGCTACATCCATCAAATAAGGACTACAGAGCTCCCACTCAGCCTCGGTGTTTGAAAGTGGTAGGCCAAGATCGAGGAGATAAAGAACGGGAGAGAATCTAATAATAGTGCCCTTCTTCAGGATGTAGCTAGAAGACTAGCTACACACTAATGTCAAGTCATAACTGGGCGCGGATACAGCCGCTACTTTTAAGCTACGTACAGTCTGACAACCTAATTCACTTTTAAACTCAGGCATCACATGGTTTCCCCATTCAAAAGTAACTAAGTTTCCTCAGCAAGGAACAAGACAAAGTTACTGCTGTAGGCTACTCAGCTAACTTGCCAAAAGCTAGCTAATGTTAAGAATAAAGCTAGCGTTAAGAAGCTAACTTAGTTAGCTCGGCGATGCTTATATTACCTGTACGCTGCATTCTTTTCCCTGAAGAGGTTTTACGGTAAGGATCATTTTCGATGATACTTGTAAAAGAATAAAACCACACAACAATGCGTTCAAAGATTAACATTCAAAATGTACCCAAGTAACGTTACTTTATTGTCTGATATTGCTACAAGGATTGTTCTCTTGTCAGTGGGCCATCTTCTTCTCCGACATTCGTCTTCTTCTATTGTTTAATGGCGGTTAGCAAACACATTTTCGACGCATTATCGCCACCTTCTGGATGCAATTATCGATCAGAATCGCTACTACTGATCTACTACACTGTCTCTGTTACAATACCGCCGCTTACTGGTTGGAGTGTGGAACGGCCCCTGAGGGTTGCCCTCTGTGGAGGATAATTTTACCTAAAAAAAAAGCAAATTAGCAAATTAACTGAGCTGTTTTACAGGGAACAGTCCCACCATCACACCATGATTAAATATTAAAATAACAAAGGAAGATTATCAAAAACAAAGGCGCTGCCGGAGCTTTAGTTGTAGAACTAATATACACACGACATACAGGCGAATTATTATGTAGTTATTAATAATATTATCGTTACAAACCATACACCGGATTTAGTTTTTTTTCTTTTGCTCAGTACAGCCTAAAGGCCAGCATAAAATGAAATTAAGCTCTCTGTCCAACCCACGTACTTGTGTCATATTGAACAAAGCTTTTTCCTCTTAGGCTAACTCTAACCCCAACACCTATTTAAGTCTGCAGTCATCAATAAATAATCAGAAAGTGTGTTTATAGTTTATAATCATAACCAGTTTTAATGTTTTATGGGGAAAATACAATTGTTGACATAACACAATTTATAAGCACTATTTTCATGTTAAAGATAGTTACTCTACATCACTGTGACAGAGTTAAGGTCTTTTAAAATAACTATGTCTAAAAAAAACTTAATTTAGGCTACAGCTATAAACACTAGGCCACTTCGGAATAATCCTCTGATCAATGCACAGATTCCCTCTTTAACCTCTTTCACATTCGAGGGTAAAATGATGAATATTCACTGTTCAGTTCGCCAGAGAGCCACCACCAATCATCAGGGCTCCGAAAACCCCTAAAGACCGTCTGACCCAGTTGGGCTCCAGTCTACAGTACGCATTTATCATTACACCCTCCCGGATGGTCTTCACTCTTGGTCATGTGATTATACCGTCTGAGCCCGGATAGCCCAGAGCGAGAGAGCAGCGTCCTTCACTTGTGCGGCTGTAGAGGAGATCTGCTCCTCTCGAGTGCGCTGTGTGCTGCCAAACAGTGGACAAGTGAGGACGACTTCCACAACGCCGTACGCGCTACGTGTGGTAAGTGTTCTTTATGTGTGATGTGACATTCATTGCTGCATAACATCCTGCAGGACAGAGCTCACGTCTGTGTTTACAAACAGCGTTGTCCGGTTTCAGTGTACGTGGTTCCATCTGTGTTTACAAACAGCGTAAAACATGCTGTTGTCCGGTTTCAGTGTACGTGGTTCCGCGTGCACCTGCGATCCGGAATGAAATGTATTTTGTTTCTGTTGGAACTTAAAAGGTGAGGGAGTTTACACAGAGGTGCTTTATGTTTATTTGCATTAGATATCACTTCTTCTTTATTTTCCTTTATTCTCTTGTAACCATGTTAAGTGCTCTTGAATTCTTTTTTATCAGTATGAAGGTAGCCTATGTGTTAATGCATTTGCATGCCTAATCCCTGCTGATCCCAAGTCAAGCCTGCAACTAGTTCTCAATGCAAGGACAGTTTATTGTTTTATTGCATGGGAAGCTGTCTTTGGATTAGACTTGAGCATGTTTTTCCCAGAAAAGGAATATCATAGAACCCTGTTCCATCTACTGTATCTATAGAAATTATTGGGGTATACAGATGCCTAAAGCACACTCTCCTCAGTGTGCTAATGGATTCACCCACATTGAAGCCATTATACCTTATTGATTCTCCTGTTCTATTATTTATATTCCCAATACACTGTAAGTGGCCACAGAAAGAGGTGGACATAACTGAGCGAGACTGTCAAGGTCTGAGTTGTCTGAGACTGTAGCTGCAGAAGGAGTCTCAGTGCAACTCCAAATCACACAGAAATTGTACATATATAATAGTGGGAGCCACTCCCTCTATATATGTACACTATGTGCATGTTTGTATTTAGAAAGAAATTGTTTTGCAGTGTTTTGTCACCTATTGTTTGCAGGCAATGGGCACACTTCGGGACCTCCAGTTTGCCCTGCAGTTAAAGATTGAGGAGCTTCGTCAGAGGGACACACTAATAGACGAGTTAGAGCTGGAGTTGGACACAAAGGATGAACTCATTCGGAGACTGCAGGAAGAGCTGGATCGCTACAGAGCCACTGTCACCCTCCCAGGACCCTCTGCAGTCAGTGCAGGTACTGAACATGCTGCTTTTATATGTCACATTTTAAAGCAACTTGTAGCATGAGATTTAGAATTCAGACCTATTTTGTGTTTTTCATGTTGCTTGCTCAGCTCAAGTTGAGGACAAGCAGAGAGCCAAGAGGAGGACAGTCATTTCTGAGCCCTTCACACTGGACCCCGCGACTCTCACCATGGTTTCACACAAAAACTGTGACAAAAGCCAGGAGTAAGAGCACACAGTGTTCCCTCAGCTTCCCTGTGCTCTAACTAAAGTCTGTGTCTCAATTGTTTAAGGCTCAGTGACTGTTTTCTGCATGACTCAAAATCAACACATATTTCTAATCCAACACTCCAACCTATGAAACATTCAAGGTGTTCAATAGCTTGTTACATAAGTGTCCTACCTTCGTGCCCTCAGGTCTCAGAGGTTGATTCAGGCAGCAATTTTGAAAAACGACTTATTGAAGAACCTTGATGAAAGAGAAATCAGCAGCATCATCGCCTGTATGTATCCCACCACTATCAACCAAGGCTGCTATGTCATTCAGGAGGGGACCAGTGGGGCTCAGGCTTATGTTGTAGAAGGTAAAAGGTTTTTCTTCTTACGGCTGCTAACATTAATCATATTTGAGATTAACCTTAATATCTCCTTGAGATGACAGGTGCTGGAGAGAAAGTCGATTGAACCGATAGATCTTATCTTTCATACTGCAGGCTCATAATTAGATAATCTGACACTGCTGTCAGGCACAGTGATGTGACAATTGCATGTTTGAGCAAGAAAAGACGAGGTACTTAGGGGAATAACAAGTGACATATATTAATGTTTTGTTTTGAAATGTCAGCTTGAGCCAGAAGAGACTGGAGCAAAGAGGCTCTGCCTTGCTCTCACTGTGGAGTTACACCAGTGTTTATTTGTCATTAGGAATCCTGGCCACGTTTGTAATGTGACAGGAAAGTGGCTGCTCCCTGTTTTTCTCTTGTCAGTCTAACCAGTGAGGTGGTGGCCTTGTTTGGCTCAGAACTTGTTTGTACAGCACATCCCAGACAGCGGAAGGTTCTTTTCAGTCTCTCTGCACTTTCTAATTGCACATAATACAGGGTGGGCCACGGAAAAGTAGCCCTTGTACCTGTATTGCCCATGGCACCGGTATTGGAGGCAGGCTACTTTTCTGTGGCTCACCCTGTAGTTCTACAGATTATGTACAGGACTGTGCACAAGTCTTATGATGACAATATATTTTTATTTCTCAGTATTTTTTTTATCAGAATACAACTAGAAAATATAGGAAATATGTACACGGTATTAAAA
This sequence comes from Monopterus albus, assembly GCF_001952655.1. NCBI lineage: Eukaryota > Metazoa > Chordata > Actinopteri > Synbranchiformes > Synbranchidae > Monopterus > Monopterus albus. The sequence goes on from NW_018127903.1 coordinate 85,938, forward strand.
AGTAAAAATCAGCAAACAAGCTGGATACTCAAGATGTGATATTCAAGCTGTTCTAAAGACATATGAAGAATTCAGAGAGGTCAAGGACAAAAACTGGAGTGGAAGACCAAAAACAAATCTGATGAGAAGTTTCCCAGAGTTTCATCTTTGACAGACCAGAGGAAATCCTGCAAGGACCTGGCTCAGCATCTGGCAGCTTCATCTGGACGCCAAGTTGATCCTTCCACAGTCTGAAGAAGCCCGACCAGGAACGGCTTTTGTAGAAAGATAGTAACAGAGAAACCACTTTTCCAGAAGGGGACAGGGAGAAAAGGCAAAGACTGGAGCGAGGATCAGATCAGAGGAAAAGAGTGTTATGGAGTGAGGAATGGAAGTTTGAAATGTTCAGGTCCAATCATCAACCATATGTAAGAAGAAGAGTTGGAGTGAGGTGGAAGAATGAGGGCTCGCAGCCTTCAGTGACACATGATGGAGGGTCTTCCAAAAAGAATTCAAGCTGTGCTAAAAGAGGTCACACTAAACACTGACTTTGGACTGCAGAAGCCATTTGTTATGAAAATTGCTTTTTAATATTGTGTACATATTTCCTCTCTTTTTTGTTTATATCCTAATAAAGACAGAAATAAATCTAAAAGATCATTACAACCTTGCTAAAACAGCTAAACTAATGGTGGCCTAAGACTTTTGCACAGTACGGTACGTGCTATATTTCTTCACGGACTGTATGTTTATTACCAGAGGGGAGGCTGCAGCTGACAAAAGATGGACGAAAGCTGCTCACAGTCGAGCCAGAAGACATGTGTGGAGAGCTAGCACTCCTGTACAACTGCGTCCACACCTACTCTGTCTCAGGTATCAATGCATTGTGTTGGCTTCTTGGTGTTATGTTTGCATGCTGTAATGACTGGAGCTGTGTCACACCAAAACATAGGTGGAGCTTCACTGTGATTCATTTGGATTCGGCGGGGGTATAAATAATTCTTGGTTAATTTTCACAAGCAGGAGGATTTCTGGCAGAGGTCTTACGCAGTCTGTTGCATTTAAAATCGAAGACCTTTTGAGATCTTAGACAACACCACAATTTCAGCTGTGTTTCTCAGAGATCTGGGGAATTTCAAACGTTTTATGTTTTACTTCATAGTCTAGCTGTCTGACATCTCCTTCCTGCAGTCCAACATGCATTAACTGAAAGCTCACTCACTCATGGTTGGATCATAACCTGTTATACATTTCTAGCATAAGAGTTTGTGATATTCCATAGAGAACAGAAAGTATGCAACCATTTCCTTCCGGCATCTGATCACAGAATCCTGTGGGGAAACTCTCTAAGCCATCACCCTGTGCATCTGGCTCGATTTCACAAATAAATAGGCTGTGCGAACAGCCACGATCGGTTTAAATGGATAAGTCAGTTTATTTGTCTTGTTTAGTCTCTAAGCCTCTCATTCCTATTTTATATCCTTTCTAATTCACTGTTCTACACTATAGGTTTGCCCTCACTGACAGTACTCAGCTCATGTCAGCAGCTTGCTGTCCTTTGTTCCATGTCCATTTCTGACAGCCCTGCCCTTTGAATCTGTTCAGGGCCCACTATGTGTTTATCTCCTCCCTGACCTGAAATTACTTTGTTTTTTCCATTGTTGCTATCTGAGGCCATCAGTCAGGCTTTTGCTCATGTGGTCTCTTTCATTGTGACAGTGATTAAGGTGCAGGTGAAAAACAGGACATCATTATTAGGTCACGGATGTTCAGGGCGGCAGAGGATATATTGCAGAAAACGTCAGAAAATCTAGACTTGTAGTTTTTAAAAATTACTCTGCACAACACTTGGCTGCAATAAATAAATAAACAAAAAACAATGGGCATGAATAGTGCATCATATGGTGCGAAAGTGAAAAGCAGTGGGGTCTATTCAGATGGGGGAATTGATATATCAGGTCTGCACTGTATTATCAGATGGTGGATCTAATTAGACTGTCTAGAGCACATCCACTTCCATTTGCAGGAAGCTTCAGTGAACCAATCAATACGGGTCATTATTAATTTACAGCACCCTCTGTCAAGCTCTATTCTAAAGAATGAGGATAATTTTATCTGAGGAAATCAGATTAGATTTATATTAAAAAGCTCTCTGTAAGGAAATGAAGCACTTAATTTCTTTTTCATTCTACGTGGTAAGCATTTTCACTGCTTGGGCTGTAGCTGATTCTGCATTGTACATCCACTGCCATTTAGTGCCATTTCAAATACTGGCTTCTTCCACCTGGTGACATGTCCACGTCTATTACCTCCACTGCCTCTCTCTTTTGATCTGCAGCGCAAACTGACAGCAAGCTGTGGGTTATTGACCGCAAGAGCTACCAGACCATACTTAAACAGAGTGGTCTCAACCGCCTTTCTCATTCAGTGGAGCTGCTTAGCAGGTGAACATCACATCAATATATTTGATCTGACACAGAGCAGGCTCAGGAGGCTGCTTTGTATCCTGGTACATTCAGCACAGTGCCACTGGGTTCATGTTGTTTGTAGGTCAACACAATTCTGCATTCAGGCATTTAACATTGACCACAGTATCAACCTTGCTAATATGTTTCTGAACATGCATAAGCACCCGGGTGAAAACCTACAGCAACTCTCTGGATGGGTTACACAGGAACTTGAGAAGATAAAGAAATGGTGTGACAGTAATATAGTATCTCTGAATTTGGATAAAACTAAATTTATGGTATTTGGGAATCGCAGACTAGACAATGAAACTCAATTGAAAATTGGGGGAGCTAATATACAATGAGTACATGAAATTAAATTTCTAGGTGTCATAGTTGATGACAAATTCTCCTGGAAATCTCATATCAGATATGTTCAGCACAAAATAGCAAAAAATATATCGATATTGGCAAGGGTTAGATATATTTTGGACGGGAAAGCACTACGCATTTTGTATTCTTCATTGATT